>NC_053024.1:432056511-432153826 GCF_003073215.2 Triticum urartu | reverse complement strand
AGGCAAGCCTCGACAATGATGAATTCGTCGTGCCAGAGGATCCCGTCGAACAAGAGCGCTTCAAGCGCCGGCTTATAGCCACGGAAAATAGCCTTAAGAAAAAACAGCAGCAGATTCAAGCGGATCAAGATTTGCTAGCTGACAGATGGACTGAAGTTCTGGCAGCCGAGGAACATAAACTCGAACGCCCCTCCAAGAATTACCCAAAGTGCAGGTTGCTACCCCGACTGGAGGAGGAAGCACCGAAACCTACATCCCCGGCGTATGACGCGGCTGACCGGCCACCTCGTGGCCACGACAGAGAGGCATTCCAGCCAAAAGCTCAGCCCGCACCCCGACGCCATTCAAATAAAAAGGCATGGGGAAATACTCCAGACCTGCGAGACATATTGGAGGACAAATCATAACATGCAAGATCGATCTATGGATCACGAGGGCGCGCCACTATGCGAGACGATAATCGTCACGCCGGATACAGTAAAAGTAAGTCTGGCCGGGCCGAACACAGCGGGTAAGACTCATTTGACCTGCATCGCGATATAGCCCAGTACAGAGGCGCCGCACACCCCTTATGCTTCACAGACGAAGTAATGGATCATCAAATCCCAGACGGTTTCAAACCCGTAAATATAGAATCATACGACGGCACAACAGATCCTGCGGTATGGATTGAGGATTTCCTCTTGCACATCCACATGGCCCACAGTGGTGACCTACACGCCATCAAATACCTCCCACTCAAACTCAAAGGACCAGCTCGGCATTGGCTCAACAGCTTGCCAGCAAAGTCCATTGGCTGTTGGGAAGATCTGGAAGCCGCATTCCTCGACAACTTTCAGGGCACTTATGTGCGACCAGCAGATGCCGATGACTTGAACCACATAATTCAGCAGCCAGAGGAATCGGCCAGGCAATTCTGCACATGGTTCCTAACAAAGAAAAATCAAATCGTCGGTTGTCCGGATGCAGAGGCCCTAGCAGCTTTCAAGCACAACATCCGCGATGAATGGCTCGCCCGACACCTTGGCTTGGAAAAGCCGAAATCTATGGCAGCCCTCACGACACTCATGACCCGCTTCTGTGCGGGAGAGGACAGCTGGTTGGCTCACAGCAATAACATATCAAAGAACCATGGTACTTCGTATACCAAAGACGGCAACGGCAGGTCACGTCGCAATAAACATAAGTGCCGCATTAATAGCGACAATACCGAGGATACGGCAGTCAATGCCGGATTCATAGGCTCTAAACCCAGTCAGCGGAAAAAGCCATTCAAAAGAAGCACTCCGAGCCCGTCCAGTTTGGACCGTATACTCGTTCGCTCATGTCAAATACACGGCACCCCCGACAAGCCAGCCAACCACACCAACAGGGATTGTTGGGTGTTCAAGCAGGCCGGCAAGTTAAATGCCGAAAACAAAGATAAGGGGTCACATAGCGATGACGAGGAGGAGCTCCGGCAGCCGAACACCGGAGGACAGAAGAGGTTCCCCCCACAAGTGCGGATGGTGAACATGATATACGCAACCCACATCCCCAAGAGGGAGCGGAAGCGTGCGCTCAGGGACGTATATGCGTTGGAGCCAGTCGCCCCAAAGTTCAACCCATGGTCCTCCTATCCGATCACCTTCGATCGCAGGGACCACCCCACTAGTATCCGCTCAGGGATGCAGCCCCCACCCTGGTCCCAGCCAAACGGCAAAATCCGTGCCACGTGTACATAATTACGCATTAAAAATACCATGGGCATAGGTGGGGAGGGGGCACGACTACGGCACGCCCCATGACGCGGCTTAAACCACACTAGGGGCTTCCCGCTTTGTTATTTTTCTCTTTCAGGACTTTAATCTCTGGAAACCCTGTCCGGCAGCATGATTGCCAAACACATGATGCAGCAACCAAGGAGGTAGAAAGCTACGTCACACCACGGAACTCCCAGGTGGATAACGATAACGAGTGAAATATTTGCTTTAATACTATTCCTCAGCTTGCCCTTAGAAGGGACATGTCAAACAGTCCTACTTTTTGCTTATCGCACTACTTGTATCATTCTGCTTTAACGCACCTTTTGAATAAACAAGGCATAGCATTAAGACCATTATTGCATTCTTCCTTTATATATATATATATATATATGTTCATTCATGACATCTAGCACCCGTACATTCTGGTACGGCCAATACGCTAGGGGCTTAGGCATACCCCATAATACGGCGTGAGAAATCCGAACACTTTCGACAGTGCGGCACCCCGAACTTATAGTATTATATGCATCAGCTCCGAATCATGTCTTGGGTCAATAGTTGGGTTTGCCCGGCTCCCATGTTTTGGTACCTTACATCCCGCTATATCTGCTAAGGTAGCACTGGGAGAACTACTGCGATTGTGCCCTGGTTCTGCTGGGCTAAGCACCTCAGTAGAGAAAGCTAAAACTGACTGTCATGATAAGGCGAGAGACTGGTCGCTGTTCGAGAGGTTTCTAGTCCCTAAAGACTTATGCCGCTTAGAGCGAGGAGTCGGCCCTGTCCGGCTTAAGGCGTGTATAGCACCCTGAAATCGGCCTTCCGAATACTAGGGGCTTCACCGAAATTTAAAATTATAGAATTCTATGGCTAAGTGAGAGTGATAATGCATTATAGTCCGATTGCCTTGTTCGTTGTGCTGAGCACCTCCCTCGATGGACCCAAAAATGGGAACAAGACTGCTCAGGTTTATCCTGAACACCCCAGCACTCGTGGCGCGGGGGCAGAAGCCGACGACTAGCCATCTCTCAGATTTGATAAACAGCCGAAAAGAAGGCAATATTTTAAATTCAAACAAGCGTTGCATAGCGCATATGAACAAGTTTTCATAATACAGGATTACACGAGCAAGTTTATTCAAAAATTACATCTTTCGCACACTCGTCCGCTACAAGACGGGCACCCTTTAGGACATTCTCATAGTACATCTCGGGGTGGCGATGCTCCTTGCCCTGCGGCGGCCCTTCCTTCACCAGCTTCACGGCGTCCATCTTGGCCCAGTGCACCTTCCCACAGGCAAAAGCCCGGCGTGCACCTTCGATGCAGATGGACCGCTTAATGAGTTCCGGTCGTGGGCAGGCATCCACTAGCCGCCTCACCAGGCCGAAGTAGCTGTTGGGAAGGGCGTCGCCAGGCCACATCCGGACTATAAAGCCCTTCTTGGCCTGTTCGGACGCCTTGTGCAGCTCGACCAATTGCTTCAGCTGGTCGCTCAGAGGCATCGGGTGTTCGGTCCCAGTATACTGAGACCAGAACAACTTCTCCGTTGAACTCCCCTCCTCGGCCTGGTAAAACTGTGCGGGATCCGACACGCTGCGGGGCAAATCTGCAAATGCTCCTGGAGAGCTCTGGACTCGGGTAAGTAACAAGTAATTTACTTTCACATGCTTGCTTTGCATAGTGAATGCCTTACCCGCCGACATCTTCTTCATCGCATCAATATCCTAGAGGGCCTTTTGGGCTTCAGCCTTGGCACTCTTTGCACTCTCAAGGGCCGCGGCAAGCTCGGACTCTCGCGTCTTCAAGTCAAGCTCCAACGCCTCGTGCTTCGTCACGAGAGCATGGAGCTCTTGCTGCACCTCGCCCACCCGTGCCTCTTGTTTTTCCCGCTTGGTGCACTCCTGGGCCGCTTTGTTTTCGGCCTCGAATAGCGCTTGCTTCAGGGTTGCCACCTCGGTCGTGGCCCCTGGCAAATTAAAGATGATCCTGTCATTTTGCAATCGCATCCTTTTTGTATATATATATCTATAGACTAGATATTACTTACCTTTGTTCTTCTTGAGCTGCCTCTTGGCAAGGCCGAGCTCTTTCTTGGACACTTCGAGGTCCTGCTTCAGTACGGCGACCTCCGCAGTCAGTGCGGCAGAGGTCAGCAGCGAAGCCTGCATACGCATATAGACATACTTATATTAGACTCCTGCAGATATTAGTTGATCCTCTATTCGGCTTTTCTTTTTGAACACCAGACAGAGCATCAGGGGCTACTGTCTATGCGGTAATATTTTTCCTATATTTCAAATACTTACCTCAAAGCCTGTTAGAAGGCTGGCACGGGCTTCAGTCAGTCCGCTCTTGGCGGACTGAAACTTCTAGATCACCGCACTCATAATAGTGTGGTGCTCTTCTTCTATGGAAGCGCTCCCAGTAGATTGTCCGGTGCCTCTGGATGGACAGAGGCCACCGACACAGGCGTCTTGCCCCTTTTGGAAGGAGGTTGCCTGCCTGAGTCCGGAACCACTAGAGGTTCCGGCGCGGTGTTCGGGTGAGGGCCGAACTCGGAGCCCTCGGGAGCCTTACTCCCTCTGCTCCCGGAGTCCGGAAGGTCGCCTTGAGGCGCCTCCGGGATTGTCTCCCCTCGACCCGGTGCCTATTGAGACAATACCTTGGCATTATCCGTAGGGCAAGGGGAGGTGGCGGTTGGAAGTGGATCACTATCCATATCCGACAAGTCCAAGGAGCCGCCCGACGACGATACGTCGATACGGGCTTGGGGTGGTCTACATAATCATATTCGGCGTTAGGAGAAGCAGTGCGACAAAGGTATGCTATGAGTTACTCCGATATCCAAATACTTACGACTTCGCAGGGGCTTGGCCCTGAGCAGCCACTCGTCTTCACCTTCGGCGGCGGTGGTGGAGTAGTCGGGAAGGAGGGTCCTCCCCTTCTTGAACCCTTCGCCCCCCCGGTCGGGGCGGCCTTCCTTTTCTTGTCTCCCCCGACTGAAGGGGGAGCATCTTCATCTTCCTCCTCGTCTTCGGGGGAGGAGTGCGTCGCGGATTCATCCGACGATGAGTCCGATATCACCTGGCGCCGGGAACTCTTTCGGGTTCCCTTGGACTTCTTCTTGGTCTTCTCCGGCACCTTGTAAGGAGCCGGAGTCAGCATCTCCGTCAGGAGAGCGTCCGCAGTGTCTTCGGGCAGAGGGGCCGGACAGTCGATCTTCTCCGATGCCCCCACCCAGTCCTGTCAAAGGCACGGGAGCTCAGACACCGCGCGTGGTTAAGCTATGGGAAGTAAAAATCCTACCAGATGTACAAAAACTTACCGGATTCGCAGGGCGCTTCGCGCTTAGCCCGCGGTCCTCGATGAGAGAGGGAGGGACCTCGGCACCCTTGAACAGCACCCTCCAGACATCCTTGTGCGTCGTGTCGAAGAGCTCGCTCAGAGTCTAGTGCTGGGCCGGGTCGAACTCCCACAAGTTGAAATCCCGTTGTTGACACGGGAGGATCCGGCGGAAGAGCATGACCTGGACTATGTTGACAAGCTTGAGCTTCTTGCTTGCCATATTCCGAATACATTTCTGGAGTCCGTCCAGCTCCACCGATGAACCCCAGGATAGGCCCTTCTCTTTCCAGGAGGTGAGCCGCGTGGGGATTCCGGATCGAAACTCGGGGGCCGCCACCTAGTTGGTGTCGCGCGGCTCGATGATGTAGAACCATGCCGATTGCCACCCCTTTATGGTCTCCACGAAGGAGCCTTCAAGCCATATAACATTGGGCATCTTGCCCACCATGGCTCCGCCGCATTCTGCTTGTTGGCCTCCCACCACCTTCGGCTTGATATTGAAGGTCTTCAGCCACATGCCGAAGTGGGGCCGGATGCGGAGGAAAGACTCACACACGACGATGAATGCCGAAATGTTGAGGATGAAGTTCGGGGCTAGATCATGAAAGTCCAGCCCGTAGTAGAACATAAGACCACGGACGAATGGATGGAGGGGAAACCCCAGTCTGCGGAGGAAGTGGTGGAGGATGACTACCCTCTCATGAAGTTCCGGGGTAGGGACGATCTGCCCCGCAGCGGGCAGTCAATGCGCGATATTCGCGGATAAGTATCCGGCTCCACGCAGCTTTTTGATGTATCCCTCCGTGATGGAGGAAGCCATCCACTTGCCTCCTGCTCCGTACATGTTTGGAGAAGGTTGAGGAGAAGGATGTGGACTTGGGTGTTGGAGATCGAGTGTGCGAGAATGGATGAGCAAGGATGAAGAAGGCGTGGGTAGAAAAGGATAAACCTTATCCCTTTATAAGGGCGGTCGAAAATATGCGCCCCCACTAGCCTAGTAAAACTCGCTTATCCCCCAAGCGCCATAATTGATGGCGCGGTTGGGTTACCCACGCCCGTATTGATGAGAATCCCGTAATAAGGGGGACACGATATCTGCTTTGACAAGACGTGTCAAGAAACTGCCTTGCGTTATGTGCGAGGCTAGCTAAAGAAAAATGGTTTGAATAATCACCGAGCCATGGCATGATGTCATGTTGCCAAAATGTGCCAGCAGATTAGATTTATGGAAATATTATTCTCTCTACGGTGGTATGTGGCACTTATTTTGCAGGGTCGGACACTATCCTTTTATTCGAACTCTTCTGTGGTGTATCCGGAGGAGGAACCCGCCTTGCAATGCCGAAGACAACACTGCACGCCGGACTCATCGTCATTGAATCCTAGTTCAGGGGCTACTGAGGGAGTCCTGGATTAGGGGTTCTCTGGACAGCCGGACTATATCCATTGACCGGACTGTTGGACTATGAAGATACAAGATTGAAGACTTCGTCTCGTGTCCAGATGGGACTCTACTTGGCGTGGAAGGCAAGCTAGGAAGTACGGATATGGATATCTCCTCCTTTGTAACCGACCATGTATAACCCTAACCCCTTCCGGTGTCTATATAAACCGGAGGGTTTTCGTCCGTAGGACAACAGACAATCATACCATAGGCTAGCTTCTAGGGTTTAGCCTCTCTGATCTCGTGGTAGATCAACTCTTGTAATACCCATATCATCAAGAATATATTGAGCAGGACGTAGGGTTTTACCTCCATCAAGAGGGCCCGAACCTGGGTAAAACATCATGTCCCCTACCTCCTATTACCATCTGCCTTAGATGCACAGTTCGGGACCCCCTACCCGAGATCCGCCGGTTTTGACACCGATAGTTACCAAGACCACTAGTTTCAAGAAAAAGGGCAAGGGAAAGAAAGGGAGCTTTAAGAAGAATGACAAGAAAGTTGCCACTCCCGGGAAGAAGCCCAAAGCTAGACCAAAGCTTGAAACTGAGTGCTTCTACTGCGAAGGGACTGGTCACTGGAAGCGGAACTGCCCCAAATACTTGGCGGATAAGAAGGATGGCAATGTGAACAAAGGTATATTTGATATACATGTTATTGATGTGTACCTTACCAATGCTCGTAGCAGCGCCTGGGTATTTGATACTAGTTCAGTTGCTCATATTTGTAACTCGAAACATGAGCTGCGGAATAAACGAATACTGGCTAAGGGAGAGGTGATGATGTGCGTCAGGAATGGTTCCAAGGTCGATGTGACCACCGTTGGCACGCTACCTCTACATCTACCTCCGGTATTAGTTTTAGACCTGAATAATTGTTATTTGGTGCCAGCATTGAGCATGAACATTATATCTGGATCTTGTTTAGTGCAGGATGGTTATTCATTTATATCAGAGAATAATGGTTGTTCCATTTATATGAGTAATATCTTTTATGGTCATGCACCCTTGATGAATGGTCTATTCTTGTCGAATCTCGATAGTAGTGATACACAGATTCATAATATTGATGCCAAAAGATGCAAAGTTGATAATGATAGTGCAACATATTTGTGGCACTGCCGTTTAGGTCATATTGGTGTAAAGCGCATGAAACTCCATACAGATGGAATTTTGGAATCACTTGATTATGAATCATTTGATACTTGCGAACCATGCCTCATGGGCAAGATGAATAAAACTCAGTTCTCTAGAACAATGGAGCGAGCTAATGACTTATTGGAAATAATACATACCGATATATGCGGTCTGATGAGTGTTGAGGCATGCTGCGGGTATCGTTATTTTCTAACCTTCACAGATTATTTGAGTAGGTATGGGTATATCTACTTGATTAAACACAAGTCTGAAACATTTGAAAAGTTCAAAGAATTTCAAAGTGAAGTGAAGAATCATCGTAACAAGAAAATAAAGTTTCTACGATCTGATCACGAAGGTGAATATTTGAGTTACGACTTTGGCCTTCATTTAAAACAATGTGGAATTGTTTCACAACTCGCGCCACATGGAACACCACAACATAATGATGTGTTCGAATGTCTTAATCGTACTTTATTGGATATGGTGCGTTCTATGATGTCTCTTATCAATTTACCACTATCGTTTTGGGGTTATGCATTCGAGACTGTCGCATTCATGTTAAATAGGGCACCATCGAAATCCGTTGAGATGACACCATATAAATGTCTTGAGGCCATGAAATCTGAGATAGGATACATGTATGAGAACAAAGTGTGGACTTTGGTGGATTTTCTCGATGATCGGCAAGCCATTGAGAATAAATGGATCTTCAAGAAGAATACAAACGCTGATGGTAATGTCACCATCTACAAATCTTGACTTGTCGCGAAAGGTTTTTGACAACTTCAAGGGGTTGACTACGATGAGACCTTGTTACCTGTAGGGATGCTTAAGTCAGTCCGAATCATGTTAGAAATTGCCGCATTTTATAATTATGAAATTTGGCAAATTGACATCAAAACTGCATTCCTTAATGGATTTCTTAAAGAAGAGTTGTATATGATTCAACCCAAAGGTTTTGTTGATTCTAAAGGTGCTAACAAAGTGTGCAAGCTCCAGCAATCCATCCATGGACTGGTGCAAGCATCTCGGAGTTGGAATATATACTTTGATGAGGTGATCAAAGCATATGGTTTTATACAGACTTATGGTGAAGCATGTATTTAAAGAATTTCTAGATAGCAAATTATATCTGGATGACATATTGTATTATATGTGGATGACATATTATTGATTGGAAATAATATATATTTTGTGGATAGCATAAAAGGATACTTGAATAAGAATTTTTCAATGAAAGACCTCGGTGAAGCTGCTTATATATTGGGCATCAAGATCTATAGGGATAGACCAAGATGCTTAATAGGACTTTCACAAAGCACATAGCTTGATAAAGTTTTGATGAAGTTCAAAATGGATCAGTCAAAGAAATGGTTCTTGCATGTGTTACAAGGTGTGAAGTTGAGTCAGACTCAAAGCCCGACCACTGCAGAAGATAGAGAGAAAATGAAAGTCATTGCCTATGCCTCAGCCATAGGTTCTACTATATCATGTATGCTATGCTGTGTACCAGACCTGATGTGTGACTTGCCATAAGTTTGGAGGGAGGTACCAAAGTAATCTAGGAGTGGATCACTGGACAACAGTCAAGAACATCCTAAAGTAACTGAAAAGGACCAAGGATATGTTTCTCGTTTATGGAGGTGATAAAGAGCTCGTCGTAAATGGTTACGTTGATGCTAACTTCGACACTGATTTGGATGACTCTAAATCACAAACCGGATACGTGTTTATATTGAATGGTGGATCTGTCAGTTGGTCTAGTTCCAAGCAGAGCGTCATGGCGGGATCTACGTGTGAAGCGGAGTACATAGCTGCTTTGGAAGCAGCTCATGAAGGAGTCTGGATGAAGGAGTTCATATCCGATCTGGGTGTCATACCCAGTGCATCGGATCCAATGAAAATCTTTTGTGACAACACTGGAGCAATTGCCTTGGCGAAGGAATCCAGGTTTCACAAGAGGATTAAACACATCAAGAGTCGCTTCAACTCCATTCGTGAAAAGGTCAAGGATGGAGACATAGAAGTTTGCAAAATACATATGGATCTAAATGTAGCAGACCCGTCAACTAAGCCCCTTCCGCGAGCAAATGATCAACACCAGACTCCATGGGTGTTAGATTCATTACAATGTAATCTAGATTATTGACTCTAGTGCAAGTGGGAGACTGAAGGAAATATGCCCTAGAGGCTATAATAAAGTTGTTACTTTATATTTCCTTATTCATGATTAAGGTTTATTATTCATGCTAGAATTGTATTGTTCGGAAACTTAAATACATATGTGCTACTTCTTGAGCTTGCGTTGTTTTTTTTCCTTGAAGAGGAAAGGGTGATGCAGCAAAGTAGAGATAAGCATTTCCCTCCGTTAGAGAACCAAGGTATCAGTCCAGTAGGAGGTACAAGAAAGTCCCCAATCTATGCACTTGCACAAACAATCAAACACTTGCACCCAATGCGATAAAGGGGTTGTCAATCCCTTCACGGCCAATTGCAAAGGTGAGATCTGATAGAGATAGATAAAACTAAACAAAAGATAAAATATTTTTGGGTTTTTTGGTTTATAGATCGGAAAATAAAAGATTGCAAAATAGCAGATCGGAAACTAAGATGATGAAAAATAGACTCGGGGGCCACAGGTTTCACTAGAGGCTTCTCTCATGAAGGCAAATAATACGATGGGTGAACAAATTACTATCGAGCAATTGATAGAGAAGTGCAAAGTTATGACGATATCCAAGGCAATGATTATGCATATAGGCATCACGTCCATGTCAAGTAGACCGACTCCTGCCTGCATCTACTACTATTGCTCCACACATCGACCGACTCCTACATGCATCTAGATTATTAAGTTCAAGAGAACAGAGTAACGCATTAAGTAAGATGACATGATGTAGAGGGATAAAAGCAAGCAATATGATCAAAACCCCATCTTTTTATCCTTGATGGCAACAATACAATACGTGCCTCGCTACTCCTACTTTGTCACTGGGTGAGGACACCGCAAGATTGCACCCAAAACTAAGCACCTCTCCCATTGCAAGAAAAAACAATATAGTTGACCAAACCAATCCAATAATTCGAAGGGAAATACAAAGATATCAAATCATGCACATAAGAATTCAGA
The DNA here is from genome assembly GCF_003073215.2 of Triticum urartu. Taxonomy (NCBI): domain Eukaryota; kingdom Viridiplantae; phylum Streptophyta; class Magnoliopsida; order Poales; family Poaceae; genus Triticum; species Triticum urartu. The sequence continues at coordinate 432,143,026 of NC_053024.1, read as the reverse complement.
CAAGATTCAAATAATATTCAGAGATAATATGATCATAAATCCACAATTCATCAGATCTCGACAAACACACCACAAAAGAAGATTACATCAGATAGATGTCCAAGAACGTCGAGGAGAACATGGTATTGAGAATCAAAGAGAGAGAGAAGAAGCCATCTAGCTACTAGCTATTGACCCATAGGTCTGAGGTAAACTACTCACGCTTCATCGGAAGGGCAATAGGGTTGATGTAGAAGCCCTCCGTGATCGAATCCCCCTCCGGCATATTGCCTGAAAATACCCCAAGATGGGATCTCACAGGTACAGAAGGTTGTGGTGGTGGAGAAGTGGTTTCGTGGCTCCCCTGAAGGGTTTTCGAATATATGTGAATATATAGGACGAAGATCTAGGTCAGATGAGTCCTGAGGGGCCCACAAGGTAGGGGGTGCCCCCCTAGGGCGCACCCTCCACCCTTGTCGCCGCCTCGCAGCTCTTCTGACTTGGACTCCAAGTCCCCTGGGTGTCTTTTGGTCCCAAAAAAATCATCACAAAGTTTTATTCCGTTTGGGCTCCGTTTGATATTCCTTTTCTGCGAAACTCAAAAAAAAGGAAAAACAGAAACTAGGACTGGGCTCTAGGTTAATAAGTTAGTCCCAAAAATAATATAAAATAGCATAATAATGCATATAAACATCCAAAACAGATAATGTAATAGCATGGAACAATAAAAAATTATAGATACGTTGGAGACGTATCAAGCATGATTGTGGCAAACTAAAAAGCAAAGACTCATATCATACAAGATGCTCCAAGCAGAACACATATCATGTAGTGAATGAAAATATAGCCTCAAGTAAACTTACCGATAGACGAAGACGAAAGAGGGGATGTCGTCCGGGGCATCCCCAAGCTTTTGGCTCTTGGTTGTCCTTGAATATTACCTTGGGGTGCCTTGGTAATCCCCAAGCTTAGGCTCTTGCCACTCCTTATTCCTTATTCCATAGTCCATCAAATCTTTACCCAAAACTTGAAACTTCACAACACAAAACTCAACAGAAAACTCATGAGATCGCTTAGTATAAGAAAATAAATCACCACTTAAGGTACTATTGTGAACTCATTCTTCATTATATTGGTGTAATATCTACTATATTCCAACTTTTCCATGGTTCATACCCCCCGATACTACCCATAGATTCATCAAAATAAGCAAACAACACATAGAAAACAGAATGTGTCAAAAACAGAACAGTCTGTAGCAATCTGTAAATCTTGAATACTTTTGTAACTCCAAAGATTCTGAAAATTTAGGACAATAGAGAAATTTGTATCTTAATCTTCTGAAAAAAGAATTAGTATTTTATCACGCTTCTATTAAAAATGTAAATTATTTTTCTGGGCGCAATTTTTTTTGTTTTTCTGCAAGATCAAATCAACTATCACTGTAAGCCATCCCAAAGGTCTTACTTGGCACAAACACTAATTAAAACATAAAAAACATCTAACCAGAGGAAATATGAAAAATTTATTGAAAACGGAACCAAAAAGTAAGAACAAAAATAAAATTGGGTTGCCTCCCAACAAGCGCTATTGTTTAACACCCCTAGCTAGGCATAATGCAATAGATCTAGGTATTTTCATCTTTGGTATGCAACTCTTCAATTGCACACTTATAAACCTTAGGAGATTCTTGGGTCTTATCAGTAATCATACTCCTAGTCAAGAAATCAAGAAATTCGCTCGTGGCAATTGGTTCCTTAATGATATCGAAAAGATTAGGGTGAACAATTATCATTTTGAGATCTTCGTTTCCTTTACTAGAAGATTCACCCTTGTTCTTAGGAACATAAATAAACTTTGCGGCCTTAGTAGGAGGAAAAATTTGAGTAGTTTTAACGGAGGAAAAAGCGGAACCCAAGTTGGTAATAATATCTTCTAGTTTGCCAATTCTAGTAGAATCTTGATCTATCTTTTCATTAACTATGGGTTCCTTTTCCCTAAGGTTCTTTAAAGTGACTCCTACCTTAGATCCATATTGAGTAATATGATTATGAATCTTATTATCCAAGTTTTCAATCAACTCTATGGTAGGAATTTTATTCTCAATAATATCAAGCCTTTGCATCACATGTTCCAAGGTTAAAACAGATTCATTAACCATAAGAGGTGGTGGGCCTAACGAATCTATCATAGCATTATAAGCATCAAAAGTATGACTCCCCAAGAAATTTCCCCTGGTAATGGTATCCAAAACATATCTATTCCAAGGAGTAACGCCCACATAAAGATTGCGAAGGAGAACGGTAGTAGATTGCTTTCGAGTAGATCTCTTCTGAGCATTGCAAATTCTATACCGAGCATCCTTTAAATTTTATCCCTTGATTTGCTTAAAATTAAGGACCTCATTCTCGGGAGAGCTAACAATGATGGAAGTTCTAACCATGAAAGCAAGACAAGCGATCTAACACACAAGCAAACAAAAAGCAAACGAAAAGGCAAACGGAAGAAGGGCGAATAAAAAGTCAAATCTTTCTGTGTTTTTTCTGAAAATGGTTTTAGAAGTGGGGGAGAGGGAAATGAGAGGCAAATGGCAAATAATGTAATGCAAGGGAAGAGATTTTATGAAGGGTACTTGGTAGGCTTGATGTAGACCCCCCCCCCCCCAATGGTGCCAGAAATTCTTCCTGCTACTTCTTGAGCTTGTGTTGGTTTTTCCCTTGAAGAGGAAAGGGTGATGCAGCAAAGTAGAGATAAGTATTTCCCTCAGTTAGAGAACCAAGGTATCAATACAGTAGGAGGTACAAGCAAGTCCCCAATCTATGCACCCGCACAAACAATCAAACACTTGCACCGAACTCGATAAAGGGATTGTCAATCCCTTCACGGCCAACTGCAAAGGTGAGATCTGATAGAGATAGGTAAAACTAAACAAAATATAAAATATTTTTGGTTTTTTGGTTTATAGATCTGAAAATAAAAGATTGCGAAATAGTAGATCGGAAACTAATATGATGAAAAATAGACCCGGCGGCCATAGGTTTCGCTAGAGGCTTCTCGCATGAAGGCAAATAATAGGGTGGGTGAACAAATTACTGTCGAGCAATTCATAGAAAAGCTCTTCATCGGAAGGACAATAGGGTTGATGTAGAAGCCATCCATGATCGAATCCCCCTCCGGCAGATTGCCGAAAAAGGCCCCAAGATGGGATCTCACAGACACAAAACGTTGCGGCAATGGAAAAGTGTTTTTGTGGCTCCCCTAAAGGGTTTTGGAATATATGTGAATATATAGGACGAAGAGCTAGGTCAAATGAGTCCTGAGGGGCCCACAAGGTAGCGCCCCCTAGGGCGCACCCTCCACCCTTGCCACCGCCTCGCGGCTCTTCTGACTTGGACTCCATGTCCCTTGGGTGTCTTCTGGTCTAAGAAAAATCATCGCAAAGTTCTATTCCGTTTGGACTCCGTTTGATATTCCTTTTATGCGAAACTCAAAAACAAGGAAAAACAGAAATTGCCATTGGGCTCTAGGTTAATAAGTTAGTCCCAAAAATAATATAAAATAGCATAATAATGCATATAAAACATCCAAAATAGATAATATAATAGCATGGAACAATAAAATATTATAGATACGTTGGAGACGTATCAATGTGTGAATACATAAACAAATACCGTGTCCCTAGTAAGGTTTCCTAACCATGGACATGTGTTATCATTTGATAATGGGATCACATCATTAGGAGAATGATGTGATGGACAAGACCCATCTGTTAGCTTAGCATATTGATCATTCAGTTTATTGCTATTGCTTTCTTCATGTCAAATACATATTCCTTCGACTATGAGATTATGCAACTCCCGGATACCAGAGGAATACCTTGTGTGCTATCAAACATCACAACGTACCTGGGTGATCATAAAGATGCTCTATAGGTATCTTCAAAGGTGTTTGTTGAGTTGGCATAGATAAAGATTAGGATTTGTCACTCCGAGTATCGGAGAGGTATCCCTGGGCCCTCTCGGTAATACACATCATAAGCTTGCAAGTAAATGACTAAGGAGTTAGTGACGAGATGATATATTACAGAACAAGTAAAGAGACTTGCCGGTAATGACACTGAAAAAGTTATGAAGATACCGATGATTGAATGTCGGGCAAGTAAGATACCGATGGACAAAGGGAATTGTGTATGTTGTCACAACGGTTCAACCGATAAAGATCTTTGTAGAATATGTAGGAACCAATATGGGAATCCAGGTTTCACTATTGGTTATTGACCGAAGAAGTGTCTCGGTCATGTCTACATAGTTCTCAAACCCGTAGGGTCCGCACGCTTAACGTTCGTTGACGATATAGTGTTATATGACTTTTACGATATAGTGTTACTCCGTTCTTCATGAACTTAATACTCTATATGCAGGCATGAGTCGGTCGATGTGTGGAGTAATAGTAGTAGATGCAGGCAGGAGTCAGTCTACTTGATACGGACGTGATACCTATATTCGTGATCATTGCCTTAGATATCGTCATAACTTTGCGCTTTTCTATCAATTGCTCCACTGTAATTTGTTGACCCACCATAATATTTTCTATCTTGAGAGAAGCCTCTGGTGAAACCTATGGCCCCCGGGTCTATTTTCCATCATATAATCTTCTATTTTCCATCATATAAGTTTCTGATCTACTATTTTAGTTTCCTATTTACTTTCTTTGCAATCTTTTACTTTCCGTTCCATAAACCAAAAATACCAAAAATTATTACTTTACTGTTTATCCATCTCTATCAGATCTCACTTTGCAAATAGCCGTGAAGGGATTGACAACCCCTTTATCGCGTTGGGTGCAAGTTGGTGTTTGTTTGTGCAGGTATTTTGTGACTTGCACGTTGTCTCGTACTGGATTGATACATTGGTTCTCAAAAATGAGGGAAATACTTACTCTAGTTTGCCGCATCACCCTTTCCTCTTTAAGGGAAAAATCAACGCAAGCTCAAGAAGTAGCAGATAGCACCACCTATCAGAACCACGCCAAAAATCTCTGCGTCCCCATTGCGTTTGAAATCTCCAATCCCTCCTTTACATTCATATGCAAAGTCTTTACTTGTCGCTGCCAAGACTCTTAGACTTGCACGTGTCGGGTGTATTTCACTTGGTAGAATTGTTAAAGATAAGTTTTTATTTGGTCAAGTAGTCTAATCACCCCCCCCTCTAGACATACTTTTGATCCTACATTTCGTAAGCAGACAAATAAGCCCACTGGTTTCCAAAAGAAATTCTGAAGTTGGACAAGTTTGAAGGATTGAGGTAGACCTAAAGGGTGGGTGAAGTACAATTACTAATTTTAATTACTACTTAGCAATTCTAGGCAATATGCAAAATATAAAAGTGAGCCTAACAGTTGCAGGGGTGATTCTAGAGCTAGCAATTCAGAAATAGTATAATGGGGTGACCTACTAGCCTCTACAACGATTTGGCACCCTACACCATGTGATCAACTCACTCAACTCTCTGGATCATCTCATCGTCCAACCGTGTCCTCACGACCTTTTCTAAGCTCCTAACTCCGAGTGTCACAATAGGCCCAAATGTCAATGGGCCGCTGCTCTGAAGACCTATCTAGGCGGCCCCTCATTCACTAATGGAGGCTAACCTTCAATCCTCATAAGATGGTTGTGATTTATGTGGTTCTAGGGGAACGCATGACTCACGTGTTAAGGTTGCTCCTCCTTCTGCATTCACTTTGGTTCTCTCTCGTAGTGCCTCCTCCCCTCACATGCCCATCTTGCATAGCGATGGTGACATCATAGTGCTGGTTTGCTTCTGGGCGTTGTAGTTGTGCCTGGCGCCCCATTCTCTCTTCTCCTCAACCACTACTCTCCTCCGGCATGTTAGTATCATTCCGGCCGCCTCTCCACTTGTGTACTGCTCCTTTATCAGATACAGCCGCTCTCTTGCTGCTTTTCCCATTTGTTGACACAACCTCTATTCTCTGTTATTTATCCTTGCATTGTTGTGCAGGTGCACGCACTGCTGAAGTCCAACATTGCACAAGAAATTTTTCTAGAATCTCTACCATGTACTACCTCTATTCCTAAATATAAGTCCTTTTAGATATTCCAATCCAAACTACATATAGAGTAAAATGAGTGAATCTGCACTTCAAAATATGTCTATATACATCGGTATGTAGTTCTTACTGAAATCTCTAAAAAGACCTATATTTGACTTATATTTAGGATGGAGGGAGTAATTCACATGTAGCTATGATATACTATGCTTTTTGCGGTTCATATACTACATATGCTAGCATTAATGTTTTTCCTTGCCAAAAAAGTTGCAGATAATTCTAGGGAGATGGATGAGCTAACTGAATGTCCTAGCCAGGTATAAATTTTTTAATTTTCCCACCCTTCCATGTGGGGCGTATTTAGTTCTGAAAATTCATTCTCATACTAAATCAGAGACCCAAATATCATAATTTCTTTATGCTCCACGGATTAGATTTGTAGCAACCCGGTTCCAATAAGGATCCAAGTCTATTGTGCTTCTGTGCTATCCCTGGATCAGTAGGGAGCACACACAATACTCGATGAAATAACAGAATATCAGATGTTATAAATAACGTAAATATTATTACCTTATAGTCCACACAGCAGAAATAACAACAAAGGTTGTGGAATCTCGTTAACACCAATGGCAAAGTTGAGTGTAGACATCATAACCCTATAACGCATCACTTACTCGTCGTATAAATCCCGCAACATGATAAGTTACAGCTGCGTAGGTTAGTACATTGAATGTACTAGCAAGTTACACCATAAGAGAGTATGAAAGTTCTACTTCTACATGCAATTTGGATAGTGGAAGTCTCTATGTTTCAATTTGCATAAAGCTGATTTTGTCCAACTATCATGAATATCAATGTATTTCTACAAAGCTTGTCATAATATGATTGAGATGGTTCCTCCACTCAATCTGTACCCAAGTTATTAAACCCATTAATGTTAATGTTAATTTAATGTGATCATATCACTCAAATTCCCACTTCTAGATGCTCAAATTGTCCATAACCGAGCACACGACTAATCGGTTAGTTTTACACCCTGCTGACTTTTGCGCACTTTTCACCACAAGACACCTCCAGGTAGTATCCATCCTACCTACTTATAACTACTTCTCGTAGCACCACCTGGTAATAGTCACTACAATGATCAACCAAGCCAGAGCCCATAATAGCTTGGCTACACATGCAAGCTTCTAGTCATGAAATATTGTTTGATAAAGGTACTCCAGGATACTTGAGAAAATCCCTGATTACTCCAGGGTTCCCCTCACCATGCAACCATTCCACCCAAATAATTCATTAACATAAATTTGTTATCATTTATTTGGCCCTACTTGATACACCGCCTCTCATGCTCAGAATGAATCTCACACCTGCCTCAATGAACTACTGGGTGTATATTGCATAGCCATAGTCATAATCCTACTCATACATGATATTCAATTTGGACTACGATGCATAGAAAACATAGGTATAAATGGAGCATGGTCAAAGTGTAACTTGCCTTGAACTGTTGTTGAAGATTCGTCACACTCATAATCTTGATAATTCTACTCGTCACACTCCGAGTAATCTATTGTAATCAATTATAACAACACATAAGTAATCACTCAAAGATCCAAAAAGAAACCAAATGAAAGACTTATGGAACTCAAAAAAGAATCAAATACAGTTTCTGGATAGAAAACATATTTTTATCAGTATTAAAATTAGGTGGTTCTGACTTCAAGAGAAAGTAGATGCCAAGAGCTTTGATTTGCAAAAAGAATCAAATCAAATAGAGTTGTAGATTGCAAATTATGGCCTAACGAAGTTTAAATTTGAATATAATCAAATTCAATTTTTAAAGTTTCAAAAATATTACTTGTTGCGCCTACTGGATAGAGGGTATCAATACGAACCTGTAGGAAAAAGAATCACTGAATTTGGAGTTATAGATCTAAAGTTAAGCTAAAAGAAAATTTTGAGTAGAATCTGAAATCTGAAAGTACTAAATATTGCCCGACCATGTCAGAGGTGCCACGTGGCACACTGTGGTTGGCTGCTGGCAGTTTGTTGCAGATTTATGCCGCGGACGGTCGGTAATTAAGTGATTTGGCTATTGCAGCTAATTAAAAGAAAAACCTACGGTTTGTTTAATACAATTGATCTGCTAAAATAAAACCTAACCATTCAGATTATACCTAATCTAAGATGTTGATTTAGATCTAATGGAGGGGATTAGCGATGGCGGCTTACAGCTAGGAGACGATGGAAGGGAAGAATACGGTGGTGAGGCGGCGGCTCCGGTTGGCTCCGGCGACGGCGGTGGAGTCCCGCTGGTGCGACTCGGAGAGGGGGTCGCGGTGGTGGGTTCTTCCGCCTTCAAGGGTGTCGGTGGCAAGCAGGGCAATGTCGGGAAAGCTTTGGCGAACACCCGTGCTCTGGCAGATTCGGTTGAGCTCGAGAGGAAGGCTACGGCATGATCCGGACTGTCAAATAGATGCACGGCGAAGAGGGAGGTCGAACAGCGAAGATAGGGGTCTCAGAGATGCTCACCGGTGTCAGAATCATCGATGGAAATAGCTTCGGTCACAAAGATTTGTCGTGATCATGTGGGTGTTTTAGGTGGCCTCGGCCGTTGATGTTTGAGGGGAACGGACGAGGGGGCAGCTTGGATATTTATGGGACATGTTCTTGGAGGAGGGGGAAAGGCCTGGGGCGAATCCCTGAAGATTTGGACACGGAAATGGTGTCGTGCGTGAGCCGGACTCGGCATTGCGCATGGGAGGAGGGAGAATGGCGCGGGCCTGGTGGTCAGTGATACGTCCATTTTGCATCATGTTTACCTAGTATTATTTCTAAAGTTTTTATGCATAATAATGCTTTTTGGAGTAATTCTAATGCATTTTCTCTCATAATATGCAAGGTTCACACAAAGAGGGAGAATTCCGGCAGCTGGAAATCTAGACCTGAAAAAGCTACGTCAGGCTACCTATTCTGCACAACTCCAAATGAGCTGAAACTCCATGAGGAATTTTTATGGAATAAATAAGAATTATTGAAGCAAATAACTACCAGAGGGGTGCCACTAGGTGGGCACAACCTACCTGGGCGCGCCAGGGAGCCCAAGCGCGCCCTGGTGGGTTGTAACCTCCTCGGCCCACCTCCGATGCCCATCTTCTGGTATATTAGTCATTTTTACCTAGAAAAAAATAATGAGAGGACGTTCGGGACGAAGCGCCACCGTCTCGAGGCGGAACTTGGGCAGGAGCACTTTTGCCCTCCGGTGAAGCGATTGCTCCGAGGGAACTTCCCTCCCGGAGGGGGAAATCACCATCATCATCATCACCAACAACCCTCTCATCTTGTGGAGGCCAATATTCATCAACATCTGCACCAGCACCATCTCCTCTCAAACCCTAGTTCATCTCTTTTGTTCAATCTTTGTACCGGTACCTCAGATTGGTACCTGTGGGTGACTAGTAGTGTTGATTACATCTTGTAGTTGATCACTATATGCTTTATTTGGTGGAAGATTATATGTTCAGATCCATTATGCTATTTAATACCCCTCTGATCATGAACATGTTTATCACTTGTGAGTAGTTACTTTTGTTCTCGAGTTCATGGGAGAAATCACGTTGCAAGTAATCATGTGAACTTGATATGTGTTCAATATTTTGATAATATGTATGTTGTGATTCCCTTAGTGGTGTCATGTGAACGTCGACTACATGAAACTTCACCATATTTGGGCCTAAGGGAATGCATTGTGGAGTAGTTATTAGATGATGGGTTGCTAGAGTGACAGAAGCTTAAACCCTAGTTTATGCGCTACTTCGTAAGGGACCGATTTGGATCCAAAAGTGTAATGCTATGGTTAGATTCTATCTTAATACTTTTCTCTTAGTTGCGGATGCTTGCAAGGGGGTTAATCATAAGTAGGAGGTTTGTTCAAGTAAGAACAACACCTAAGCACCGATCCACCCACATATCAAATTATCAAAGTAGTGAACACAAATCAAGCCAACATGATGAAAGTGACTAGATGAAATTCCCGTGTGCCCTCAAGAACACTTTGCTTATTATAAGAAACCGTTTTGGCGTGTCCTTTGCCACAAAAGGATTGGGCTATCTTTCTGCATATTATTTGCCATTACGGTTATGTGCTCGTTACAAATTATCCTGCTATCAAATTATCTATTACTTACAATTTTAGCGCTTGCAGACATTACCTTGCTGAAAACCACTTGTCACTTCCTTCTGCTCCTCATTGGATGCAACACTCTTACTTATCAAAAGGACTACGATTGATCCCCTATACTTGTGGGTCATCAAGGCTCTTTTCTGGAGCCGTTGCCGGGGAGTGAAGCACTCTTGGTAAGTGGAAATTGGTAAGGAAAGATTATTACTACATGCTGAAATTTATTGTCACTTGTTACTATGGAGAACAATCCTTTGCGGGGTTTGTTCGGGGTATCTTCACCTCGATCGGAACCTCAATTAGTTGCCCCTCAACCCACTGCACCTACTGAAAATACTAAATATGAAATAGCTTCGGGTATGATAGAAGAACTGCTAGCTAATCCTTATGCAGGAGATGGAACCGAACATCCTGATATGCACTTGATATATGTGGATGAAATTTGTGGATTGTTTAAGCTTGCAGGTTTACCAGGAGATGAAGCTAAGAAGAAGGTTTTCCATTTATCTTTTAAGGGAAAGGCACTAACATGGTATAGGCTATGTGATGATATTGGATCTTGGAATTGGAATCGGTTGAAATTGGAATTCCATCTTAAAAATTATCCTATGCATCTAGTTCATCGTGATCAGAATTATATATATAATTTTTGGCCTTGTGAAGGAGAAAGTATCGCTCTAGCTTGGGGAGACTTAATTCAATGCTATATTCATGCCCCAATCATGATCTGTCGAGAGAAAATATCATTCAGAACTTCTATGCTCGGTTTTCTCGTAATGATCAATTCATGCTTGATACTTCTTGTGCTAGTTCTTTTATGAAGAAGACTATTGTGTTCAGGTGGGACCTCTTGGGAAGAATTAAATGCAACTTTGAAGATTGGGAACTCGACGAAGATAAAGAGTCAGGTATTAAGCTTAAGTTTGATTGTGTTAAATCTTTTATGAATACCGATGCTTTTCAAAAGTTTAGCACTAAATATGGACTTGATTCTGAGATAGTAGCCTCTTTCTGTGATTCTTTTGATAATCATGTTGATCTCCCTAAAGAGAAGTGGTTTAAATATCATCTCCCTATGAAAGAAGAAATTAAAGAATCGGTAGTTGCTAAAGAAGAAACTATCATCTACAATGTTGATCCAATTGTTCCTACTACTTACATCGAGAAACCACCTTTTCCTGTTAAGATAAAAGAACATGCTAAGTGAGGGAGTTATGGATTAAGGGGTCCTCGGGCGTCCAGACTATGTAACATGGGCCGGACTAGTGGGCTATGAAGATACAAGACAGAAGACTTCTCCCCGTGTCTGGATGGGACTCTCCTTTGCGTGGATGCCAAGCTTGGTATCCGGATGTATTATTTCCTTTCTCTGTAACCGACTTTGTATAAACCTAGGCCCCTCCGGTGTCTATATAAACCGGAGGGTTTAGTCCATAGAGGAAATCACAATCATACAGGCTAGACTTCTAGGGTTTAGCCACAACGATCTCATGGTAGATCAACTCTTGTAATCCCCATACTCATCAATATCAATCAAGCAGGACGTAGGGTATTACCTCCATCAAGAGGGCCCGAACCTGGGTAAAACATCGTGTCCCCTGCCTCCTGTTACCATCGACCTTAGACGCACAGTTCGGGACCCCCTACCCGAGATCCGCCGGTTTGACACCGACATTGGTGCTTTCATTGAGAGTTCGGCTGCGTAGTCACCAGAAGGTTCGATGGCTCCATCAATCATCTGCAGCAATGCTTCCCTGGGGGAGGTTTTCCTCCCCGGTCAGATCTTTGTGTTTGGCGGCTTCGCACTGCAAGCGAATTCGCTTGGCCATCTAGAGCAGATCGACAGCTACGCCCCAGGTCACCAGATTAGTTTTGGAAACTTGGATTATGTCGCTAACATCCGAGGAGACTTGATCTTCCAAGGATTCACGACCACAACCTCCACTCTGGCCTTAGAGCCGGAGCGTGTCGCCAGGTCCGAAGACGGGGTTTCTAAACCCGCCGGACTATCTGTGGCCACTAGGCCCAGTACGGGAGAGCCGGAGGAAGCAGTGTCACTGGCAACCATCACAAAGTCGGACTCTTCCTCGGATACTGGCTCCGAACTCTCGGAGTCAGCATTGTGTGGGCTCGGCTGAGGAATCCCCTTCCCGCCGTACTCCATGGATTCTCTTCTCCCTGGCCAAACCTCGCCTTTAAGCGAGGCTCTGGACTTGATGTGATCCCTCCTCATTACGAAGGAGCAACGTCCGAACTACACCCAGCTCGGACTAGGGGCTGAGAACAGGGAATTTTACGTCCCACCCACCACCCACTTCATCACCACTGTCGAGGAGTTAACTTACATGCTCGATTACGGCTTCGAAGACATCGACGGTATGGACGACGATGCCGAAGAAGAGCAGGCCCAAAACCTCCGTTTACCGGACGCTGGACGACCACATCTTCGTATGACATGTACATGGTGGATACACCCAAGGAGGGTCACGACGATAATGAGAAAAATCCAGTAGAGGATAAACCTCCCGAGATACAACAAAAACGCCGCCGCCGACGCTCTAAATCACACCACAGCAAAGACAGCAATACCAGCACGAGAGACAACAATACTCTAGGCGATGCCGAAGACCAAGAAAACCCCATCGAGAAAAACTCTGAACAAGAGGGTCGGGAGGATGGGCAAGTTAGCCCTGATGAACAGGCCGCAAATGAAGACTCGGAGGACAGTAATTACCTTCCACTCTCCAAGGATGAGGTGAGCCTCGGCGACGAAGACTTTATCGTTCCTGAGGAACCTCTCGAGCAGGAGCACTTTAAGCAACGGCTAATAGCCACTACAAGGGGTCTGAAAAATAAACAGCAGCAACTTCAAGCTGATCAAGATCTACTCAATGACAGATGGACTAATGTCCTGGAAGCCGAGTTATACGGCCTCGTGTGCCCAACCAAAAGTTACCCGAAGCGTAAACTGCTACCTCAATTTGATGACGAGGCACTTGAGCCCGTACCAGCAACACGTAATGCGGCTGACCGACCACCACGTGGCCGGGACAAAACGACAACTCAAGACGATCACTGGCCCATACTACCTTGTTGTAAAGGTAGAGACACAACGGTTCGGGGATACACATATGACCTGCGGCAGGCCTGAAGAATAAAGCAGGTTCGGCCAGGTCGATCTACAGATCGCGGGGGCGTGCCTTGACACGCGGCGACGGCTATCAAGCCAAACATGACAAGCATAATCACGTCCGGGTCAAAAGCCGCAGACGGACTCCATCCAAACTACGTCGCGACCTAACCTGATATAGAGGCGCCACACACCCTCTCTGCTTCACTAATGAAGTAATGGAGCATGAATTCCTAGAAGGGTTTAAACCCGTAAATATCGAATCATATGATGGAACAACAGACCCTGCAGTATGGATTGAGGACTTCCTTCTCCATATTCATATGGCCCGCGGTGATGATCTTCATGCCATCAAATACCTCCTGCTAAAACTCAAGGGACCAGCAAGGCACTGGTTGAACAGCCTGCCCGAAAACTCCATTGGCAGCTGGGAGGACTTGGAAGACGCCTTCTGCGACAACTTCCAAGTCACATACGTCCGACCTCCGGATGCCGACGACTTAAGTCACATAGTTCAACAGCCGGGAGAGTCAGCCAGGAAATTCTGGACAAGGTGATCATCGACTGCCCGGATGCCGAAGCCCTAGCGGCCTCTAAGCACAGCATCCGCGACGAATGGCTCGCCCAACGCCTCGGCCAAGAAAAGCCAAAATCCATGGCGTCCCTTACGACACTTATGACCCACTTTTGTGCGGGCAAAGATAGTTGGCTAGCCCATAGCAATCATAATGCAAGTGAACCTGTCACCTCCAAAGCCAAGAATAGCAACGACAATCCCCGACGCAACAGGCATAAGCGTCGAAACAATGGTGACAATACTAATGACACAGCGGTCAACGCCGGATTCAGTGGCTCCAAGTCCGGTCAGCGGAAGAAGCCATATAAAAGGAACAATCCGGGCTCTTCCAGGTTGGACCACATACTCGATCGTCCATGTCAGATCCACGACACCCCTGATAAACCAGCCAATCACACCCACCAGAGTTGTTGGATCTTTAAACAGGCCGGCAAGTTAAAGGACGAAGACAAGGAGAAGGGGTCGCAAAGCGAGAATGACGATGAGGAGCCCCGTCCCCCGAACACAGGGGGACAGAAGAAGTCCCCCCCGGGGGTTAAAATGGTGAACATGATATACGCTACCCATATACCCAAAATGGAGCGCAAACGAGCGCTCAGGGACGTCTACGCGATAGAGCTAGTTGCCCCAAAATTCAACCCATGTCATCCTGTTCGATCACCTTCGATCGCAGGGATCATCCAACAAGTATCCGTCATGGCGGTTCAGCCGCATTGGTCCTCAACCCAATCATTGATGGGTTCCACCTCACGCGAGTCCTCATGGATGGTGGCAGCAGCCTCAACCTGCTCTGTCAGGATACAGTCTGCAAAATGGGCATCGACCCATCAAGGATCAAGCCCACAAAAACTACCTTTAAAGGAGTAATACCAGGTGCAGAAGCCCGCTACACGGGTTCAATCACATTGGAAGTTGTCTTCTGATCTCCGGACAACTTCCGAAGCGAAGAATTGATCTTCGACATCGTCCCCTTCCGCAGTGGCTATCACACACTGCTCAGATGAACTGCATTTGCTCGATTCAATACAGTGCTACACTATGCTTATCTCAAAGTTAAGATACCCGGACCACGCGGTGTCATAATAGTCAATGGAAACACGGAGTGCTCCCTCCGTACTGAGGAGCACACCGCGGCCCTAGCAGCAGAAGTATAGAGCAGCCTTATCAAGCAGAACCTTAATTCAGCGGCCAAGCTCCCGGACACTGTCAAAGGAGTCCGTACTAATCTACAGTAGGACGGTCCAGCCCGTCAGGAGCTCGACTAGCAATTCGGCCTCTGTCTTAGTCCCGACCAAATGGCGGCGTACGTACCGCGCGTACATAACTACGCACTCAAAATACCATGGGCATAGACGGAGGCTGTCGGTGTCAAAACCGGCGGATCTCGGGTAGGGGGTCCCGAACTTTGCATCTAAGGTGGATGGTAACATGAGGCAGGGGAGACGATGTTTTACCCAGGTTCGGGCGTCCTGCTTGATTTATTCTTGATGATATGAGTATTACAAGAGTTGATCTACCACGAGATCGGAGAGGCTAAACCCTAGAAGCTAGCCTATGGTATGATTGTATGTTGTCCTACGGAGTAAAACCCTCCGGTTTATATAGACACCGGAGGGGGCTAGGGTTGCACAAGGTCGGTGACAAAGGAGGAGATATACATATCTGTATTGCCTAGCTTGCCTTCCACGCCAAGTAGAGTCCCATCCGGACACGAGACGAAGTCCAATCTTTTATCTTCATAGTCCAACAGTCCGGCCAAAGGATATAATCCGGCTGTCTGGATACCCCCCAATCCAGGACTCCCTCAGTAGCCCCCGAACCAGGCTTCAATGACGATGAGTCCGGCGCGCAGTATTGTCTTCGGCATTGCAAGGCGGGTTCTTCTCCATCTTTCGAACGTTTGTAAAGCAGTGTCCGGTCCCATAAATGTTTGGACCTCTTGGCTTCTTTGCCCAATAATGGCTTTCTCCTGTCTGTCGAATGAATACGAGGTGCCAGGGTGTTTTTACATTCGCCCCCCTAGCCAGATAAATAAATTGTCTATTAAAGGGATGGGGATCCTTAGATCCGATCCATACCATCCTCCCCCAGCGAGAGTCCATCAGAGCGCGTTCCGGAAAGATCCATTCCAGCATGGCCGACCTCCGCAGCTCCTCCTCCTACCCCCGAAGCCCTAAGCCCGGTGATTGGGAGAGGTGTTCAGTCCCACACAGTCGTTTAGTAGAACTGCAGACTAAGGGATTTCTCCATCTGGCATACATGGTGCCCGTTCGAGCCGGGCTTGCCACCTACAATGGCGGGGAGCAAGTGGAGAGCTTTCCCTGTCCCTCTATGGGGGAACGGGTCTGCCTTGTTCCCTATCTATTAAGGGGACTCGGATTTCCAATTCATCTGTTCCTCCGCGGGCTCCTGGAGTTCTATGGCCTCCAATTACACAATTTCACCCCCGCCTCCATCCTACATATCGCCGGCTATGTTGCTCTCTGCGAGTTGTTCCTGGGCTACGAGGCTAACTTTGAGCTGTGGAAAAGGCTATTTTGCCTCGTCCCTCGCACACAGAGGGGGTCACTTTATCAAGTGGGCGGAGCCGAAATATGGCACATCGCCGATACCGGATACCTATCCGGTACTCGAAGAAGTCATCCGAAGACTGGCCTTCAGAATGGTTTTATATGGAGGATGTTCCCCTTCCGGACCCTGTTAGGCGCGGTCTTCCTGAGTTCAACAATGTTCCTCTGAAGAAACGCCGAAGTTGGCACCCACGGAGCCCCCAGGTGGAAGACAATGATGAAGTCCTCTATCTGATGAACCGAATTAATGCACTGGCTCGATCAGGATTGACAGTAATCGAAGTTATGTCGATCTGCATAATGCGGGGTGTGCAACCACTTCAATATCATGGGCACCCCTTCTGGTGTTATAACGGGGCGGATGACGCCACCCGCTGCGGGCGTAAGGGTCCGGACAATGCTGCCGCTTTAGCAAACTGTCTGAATTGTTCAAGGGCGAGGAAGAGGAGTTCACCCGCATCAAGCCACGGGATGGATTCTCCATGTACAATCCTCCAAGCTGGGTAAGTTATATCTCCCTATTCCCATTTTCCTGCATTCTTTGTCGTAAGTATTCACCTTGCCACTTTGCGGCAGGAACTGCGAAAAGCCATAAAGGAGGTCAGCAGCCCTTCTCCACAACCAGAGGACCCTGAACGGGCCCTCGACTCTGGACTTGAAGAAGATCCGGTTATATTCGTGGAGCTGATAGACCGGCAGTTCTATCGGTTAAGCTGCGATGATGCCATGGTGGCCATTACGACCGACTATCCCGGACTGCTCCCTGCATCGCACATAAGAAAAACCAAAAATCCCAACTCCAAAACTAGGATCCCCTTTTAGACACTTCACCCACCATATACACATGGCATTTTTTACAGGGAAGGCATTCGGGACGCGCCAACAAGAGGCACTGAGGCCGGGTAGGCCAAAAAGGAAGGCGGTCAGGACGGAGACGCCGGCACAAAGGTATGACAAACCCCGCTCCGTGGTTGTCGTCTTTCTCGAAATGTAATGACGCCCATGTTTCTTTAACAGAAAAAATGCTCGCCGGAATATGTCCGGTGATGTTACTAATCACGCTTCCACCAGCCGGGCGCCAGGACCGGACATAGAGGCGGAAGCCGATATGTGGCGGGCGCCGGATAATCCCCCTACAGAGGATGCGGATAGATTATCCACTACAAACTCAAAGGTGGAAAGAACCATGAATCATAGGCGCCGCCGGGCCATACTCCGTGATGCTTGTTTCTCACCAGAGGCATTTGATGCCTTCAATTCTAGAGAGGCGTATCTCCGAGCTGCTCAAGATGGTCTAGCCAGAGCCACGGATCAGTATGTAAAGGATGTATGGGTAAGTAAATCTGACGATTTATATGTATCAGTAGCCCCTGAGACTTGGAACAGTTAACAGAACTGATTTAAGGATCATCTTTATTGTGCAGGTTCTTGCAGAGAAGAATACTAGGCTGTCACAGGAGCTAGAGGAATGCAAGACCCAACTGCGGGCTGCTGTGGCCGCATTGCAGGAACCGAAAAAGTCACCTGTTGGTAACATTTACTTTAAAGAATGATGGTTACCATATAATGTGCGGCATGGCTGTAGATCTAACAATAGATGTTGTAGATGAATCTGGAGAAAATCCAGAGGACCAGCATGTTATGTGACAGCTAGAGGCTGGCAAACGCGTGCTGACTGAGGTTAGGCGAGAGAAAAACAATCTCCAAGACACCAATATTAAGCTGAGCGTGGAACTAAAAGACGTTTGAGGCCAGCTTGCAAACTCCGAGAAGGAGAATAAGCGGCTTCGGCGCAACATTTTCAGTAAGTGCTTGAACGAATCCTTTTAAAGGAGTTCGGCGAAGAAGCCGACTAACATCGTTATGTCTGTAGGTATGCTGACGGGACGTCCCGCGGAGGAAATGCCCGGGTCTGCGGGTGATCTTCTATCTGAGCTGTCACATATGCACAAACAAGTTCGGCAGGTGATGCAGGGTGTTGCCCAGGCCTTGTGGTCATCCGTCTCCCTGCCAGAGGGCGTTGCAGAGCTTGCGGAGAAGCTCAAGGGAGCACGGCGGCGCTTCCGATTATGGAAGATATCGGCCTGCCGACAGGGTGCCAGAGAAGCCTGGGCCATGGTGAAGATGCGGTATACCAAGGCAGACCCAAATCACATGGCCGAGGTCGGACATGTGGGGCCCGACAGAAAAGAGATCCCCGTTAGCTTAGTTTATGAGCAAGTAGAATTAGCCGCAAAGTATTCCCAGCAGGATTCTAAGCTAGACCGCCTGTTGGATGGTATAGAAGAGGAATTTAGTCAGTCTGCATGACTATGTAATGAAAGTGACATGTACAATGCCTTCTAGCCGGATTGTAGATCATTTGTCTTGGCGGACCTTTTCGCTTCAACCTCGGGACCCGATAGTCCGGAGTGTATCCGAATACCCGCTCAGTTATATAAGAACTGGGGTATGCATGGAGACCAGGCGTAGGGGTCATTAGTGCTTGAACAGACAAGTGCCCAACTAGTTATGTTATATTACATGGGTAGTAAGAAACATCTTCCAGGGAGAATAGTTCCATTAAGGGTTCCTTTCCCTGGGTAAGCCTGCCCTAAAGTGCATGTCCGGACTACGATAGGAAACGCAGGAAAAACATCTGGGGGCAGATATGGACAATAAATACAAATCATCTTTTGCTCACTGACCGAATATTCCCTTAAGAACACTAGCTTTCGGCTTCACTCAGTCTGAGGTACACATCTGGCTGACCCGGCAGTAACAACCGCAGAGGTGCTCCCCTTATGCCCTAGCCGAATTAACGGGAACGTAGGGCATAAATACAAGAGCCAGGCAACCCAGCTTGGCCAAAACTTAAGTCATATCGATGCATATAATGGAGAAAAAATGTACATGCGGAAGCATGACACATGTTCGGGGCCTGAGGCCCAGATAAATAATTAAGCTTCTATGAAAGAAGCCCCCAGGTATTATGAGCGTGGCTAGCGCATCTATAATGTGCAAGCGAGGCACAAGTTGGCCCTTAAAGGCTTAGAGAAATAATAAAACAAAGGAAGAAAGAAAAACAAGACAGATAATGTATATGCAAAAATGGACAAAGGGAGGGGACGAACATAGGGTCCGGCGCTAGGCGTAGAATCTTCGGAGCCTGGCCGCGTTCCATGGGTTCGGCTCGAGTCGACTACTCGATGCATCCCGCAGTCGGTACGCTCCACCGGTCAGAACTTGGTCAATAATGAAGGGACCTTCCCATTTGGGCTCGAGCTTGTTCTTTTTCTTATCCGGTGGGCGTAGAACTAGTTCGCCAACGTTATAAGTTTTGGCACGTACTTCTCTGCTTTGGTATCTGCGAGCCTGTTGCTGATAAAATGCGGAACGGGTTTTGGCTACATCGCGCTCCTCCTCCAGGGTGTCCAGACTGTCCTGCCGATCGAGCTCGGCTTCTCTTTCTTCGTACATGCGCACTCGAGGTGAGTCATGAATTATGTCACAGGGCAAGACTGCCTCTGCGCCGTACACCATAAAGAAGGGTGTGTATCCGGTACTACGATTCGGCATGGTCCGCCGCCCCCAGAGTATAGAGTCAAGCTCCTCTACCCAGTGTGTGTTAGACTCCGTTAAGGAACGCAATAATCTGGGTTTAATGCCACTCATTATAAGACCGTTTGCTCGCTCGACTTGGCCGTTGGTTTGTGGGTGATAGACTGAAGCAAAATTGAGCTTGATGCCCATTTTGCTACACCAGAGTTTTACCTCATCGGCTGTGAAGTTTGTGCCATTGTCAGTGATGATGCTGTGGGGGACGCCATAACGGTGTACGGCCCCAGATATGAAGTCTATCACTGGTTCGGATTTGGCTATTTTAACAGGTTTGGCCTCTATCCATTTGGTGAATTTATCCACCATGACCAGTAAGTATTTTTTCTTATGGGTTCCCCCTTTAAGGGGCCCAACCATGTCAAGCCCCCAGACCGTGAAGGGCCACGTAATGGGGATTGTTTGGAGGGCGGTGGGTGGCATGTGGCTTTGATTAGCAAAGAGCTGGCAACGGGCGCAACATTGGACCAAGTCATGTGCATCTACCCGGGCCGTTGGCCAATAGAATCATGGACGAAAGGCCTTGCTTAGAAGAGCCCAGGCTGCGGCGTGGTGACCGCCGAGTTTGGCGTGGATTTCTGCCAAAAGGTTCCGCCCTTACTCTTCGGTGATCCACCTTTGAAGGACTCCGGTAGTGCTTTTTTTATACAATTATCCCTCGTGGACCCTGTAGGCCTTAGATCGCCGCACTATGCAGCGTGCCTCATTTTGGTCCTCTGAAAGTTCCTGCCTAGTTAGGTAGGCCAGGAATGGTTCTGTCCACGGGGCTATAATGGCCATTATTACGTGGGCTGAAGGTGTGATTTCGGTGGCGGAGCCTCCGATTGTGTCAGAGTGTTCGGTATCGGGCATTTTGGTCGGGTCCGGACTATGGTTACCGGTGTCCCCTTCCCATACTACGGATGGCTTGAACAGCCTTTCCAGAAAGATGTTGGGGGGGCGCATCGCGTTTTGCGCCAATGCGGGCGAGGATATCCGCCGCCTGATTGTTTTCCCGAGCCACATGGTGAAATTCGAGCCCCTCGAACCGAGCTGACATTTTTAGGACGGCGTTTTGGTAGGCCGCCATTTTCGGATCCTTGGCGTCAAAGTCTCCATTTATTTGGGATATTGCAAGGTTTGAATCCCCGCGCACCTCCAGGTGTTGAATGCCCATGGAGACTGCCATATGAAGACCATGCAACAAAGCGTCGTATTCGGCTGCGTTGTTGGAGTCTGTGTACAATATTTGCAGTACGTACTAAACGGTATCTCCGGTTGGGGACGTCTGGACGACGCCAGCCCCTAGACCAGCCAGCATTTTAGAACCGTCGAAGTGCATGATCCAATTGGAGTATGCGCCGTACTCTTTAGGGAGTTCGGCCTCCGTCCATTCGGCGACAAAGTCGATCAATACTTGCGACTTAATGGCTCGTCGAGGTTTGTATGTTATGTCAAACGGGAGGAGCTCAATAGCCCATTTGGCAATCCGGCCCGTAGCGTCGCGGTTGTTTATAATATCATTAAGTGGCACTTCCGAGGCTACTGTAATCGAACACTCTTGAAAGTAGTGTCGCAGCTTCCGGGATGCCATGAATACTGCGTAGGCTATCTTTTGATAATGTGGGTACCGTGATTTGCATGGAGTGAGGACAGTGGATACATAGTATACCGGCTTTTGAAGAGGGAATTTATGTCCGTCAGCTTCTCGTTCGACGACGAGCACGGCGCTTACAACTTGATGGGTTGCCGCAATGTACAACAACATTGGTTCGCCGATGTTTGGCGCGGCCAAGATTGGGTTGGTTGCCAAAATGGCCTTTATTTCTTCCAATCCGGTTGTGGCAGCATCCGTCCACTCAAAGTGTTCGGTGCGCCGGAGGAGGTGATAAAGGGGTAAAGCCTTTTCTCCTAAGCGGGAGATAAAGCGGCTTAGAGCTGCCACGCATCCTGTTAACTTCTGGATTTGTTTGAGGTCTGTTGGGGTAGACAACTATGACAAAGCTCGGATTTTGTCCGGGTTAGCTTCAATACCTCTACTAGAGACAATGAAATCCAGGAGCTTTCCGGCTGGTACGCCGAAAACGCATTTTTACGGATTGAGCTTGATGTCTTATGTTCGGAGGTTGTCGAACGTGAGCCTCAAGTCGTCTATCAAAGAGTTGACGTGTTTGGTTTTGACGACCACATCGTCTACGTATGCCTCTACTGTTTTGCCGATTTGTTTCTCTAGACATGTCTGAATCATGCGCTGATATGTTGCGCCGACGTTTTTGAGCCCAAAAGGCATTGTGTTGAAACAGAAGGGACCGTATGGTGTGATGAATGCCGTTGCGGCTTGGTCGGACTCCGCCATCTTGATTTGGTGGTAACCGGAGTATGCGTCGAGGAAACACAATGACTCATGTCCTGCGGTAGCATCGATAATTTGGTTGATGCGGGGGAGGGGGAAGGGATCCTTTGGGCAAGCTTTATTATGGTCCTTGAAATCGACACAAAGGCGCCAGGATTTATCCTTCTTTGGTACCATCACCAGGTTTGCTAGCCAGTCCGGGTGTTTTATCTCTCTGATGAATCCGGCCTCCAATAACTTGGCTAGTTCCTCTCCCATGGCCTGTCTCTTAGGTTCGGAGAAACGCCGAAGAGCTTGCTTAACCGGCTTGAATCCCTTTAGGATATTGAGGCTATGCTCAGCCAGCCTACGTGGGATTCCTGGCATGTCTGAGGGGTGCCAGGTGAATATGTCCCAATTCTCGCGCAGGAACTCTCGTAGTGCGGCGTCGACGGTGGGTTTTAACTGTGCCCCGATGGAGGCTGTTTTTGTAGGGTCCGTTGGGTGGACTTGGAATTTGACTATTTCATCCGCTGGTTTGAAAGAGGTGGACTTGGATCTCTTATCGAGTATCATGTCGTCCCTGTCCACTGTGGAGCGTAGCGTGGTTAGCTCCTCGGCCGAGAGGGCTTCGAATAATGCCTCGAGGGCCAGTGCGGTTGTTTTGTTTTCGGCTCGGAGTGTTGTGTCCGGATCACTAGCGAGGGTGATGATTCCGTTGGGCCCGGGCATTTTGAGCTTCATGTACCCATAATGGGGTACGGCTTGGAAGATTGTGAACGCTTCACGTCCTAAAAGGGCGTGGTATCCACTGCTGAATGGGGCCACTTGAAATGTAATTTCTTCGGACCTGTAATTCTCTGGCGTACCCAATACCACATCTAGTGTGATTTGCCCAGCGCATCGTGCCTCCCGACTAGGTATGACTCCCCTGAAGGTTGTGCTACTTTTCTCAATGCGGTTCCAGTCTATTTCCATTTTTTGAAGAGTTTCCTCATAGATGAGGTTTAATCCGCTGCCGCCGTGCATGAGTACTTTGGTGAGTCGAAAGCCGTCCACAATTGGACTGAGGACCAGTGCAGCTGGTGCTCGGGCTGTTCGGAATTTAGGTTCCACTACAAAAAAAGACACATCCATGACATATTGGGCCGAACGAAATTTTTTCTGTCATACATATGACACTTCCATGATGATAATTGTGACAAAACCCGGTATCATCATAGATGTAGTTGGCTCCTACTTCTATGAGAAAAAATCATGATAGAAAATGGGCTTTTTGTCCTGGGCGGGCCGGAGACGCAGCTGCATGACATTCTTTGGGCCGTCCATGACGGAAAAAACCGTGGTAGAAGCGAGGGGGAGGAAAATTTCGGGGAGTTCCCGGTTACGGTGGGAGGTCGGGTGCCGAGCGATGCGCGTTTCTCTCGTACACGTACGCGCGTGTGTGCGAGGCGTTGGCTCTAACTAAACTCGAGCGAGGCGTTGGGCTCTAACTGAACCCGAGCAATTTCACTGCAGGCTACGCATTACTGAACCCGTGCGATCGATCGATGGCTGTTAACTGAACCCGATCGAGCGATTCCTTCGCTACTGCTGCTAACTGAAGCCATTCGATGGGATGAACAGTGAGCGTTGCCGGGGGGGGTTGGATGAACAGTGAGCGGTGGCATTGCCTATGGATGAACAGGACCCCGTGGTGTGGTGGAGGGCTGGATGAACAGTAGACGGTGGAGGGGTGCCCGTGGAGGGGTGGATGAACAGGACCCCGTGGTGTGGAGGGCTGAATGAACAGTAGACGGTGGAGGGGTGGTTGAACAGGACCCCGTGGTGTGGAGGGCTGGATGAACAGTAGACGGTGGAGGGGTGCCCGTGGAGGGGTGGTTGAACAGGACCCCGTGGTGTGGAGGGCTGGATGAATAGTAGACGGTGGAGGGGTGGTTGAACAGTAGCCGGTGGAGTAGCGCGCGGTGGAGGCTGGATGAACAGGAGCCCGTGGAGGCTGGAGGAGGTCGACGGTGGAGATGAACAGTATCCCGTGGAGTCCCGTTTTGCGGTACGCCACACCCCTCCCGATGAACAGGACCCCCGTTTCGACCGTAGCGCTCCAACACAAGTCCGTTTCCTCCGTTTTGCGGTATGCCACACCCCTCCCGATCAACAGGACCCCCGTTTCGACCGTAGGAGGTCCGTTTCCTCCATTTTGCGGTACGCCAGACCCCTCTTGATGAACAGGATCCCGTTTCGAACGTGACTGGTGGAACACAAGGCCGTTTCCTCCGTTCTGCGGTACGCCAGGCCTCGTTTCCATCGCATGTTCCATCCAAGCCCTCCCGATGAACACGACGCATTCCGTTGCCTCCCCATGAACACGACGCATTCCGTTGCCTCCCCATGAACACGACGACGACGCTGTTTCTCCGTTCCGACCCAGCCATGTACACGAGTCCTGGCCGTACGTATGCGCGAGTAGGCGTTCGAGACCCCGCCCGTATGTACACATATGTGGCCGTATTTTCTTTCTTGCACCCTGGCCGCTGTACGTACGTGTACATGCTAGATGCGCGCCTCTACTACGACACATGCACGCCTCTACTACGACATGTGAGCGCCTCTACATCGACCAGTATGTGCATACACGTTAGCGACCAAAATGACAACGCTACGTACGCTTCGACCAGGTGGGTCCCGACTGTCAGGCACTTCCTTGCCTGCGAAGATGTAGCTGGTCGGTCCCAGCAGTCAGGGGGCGAATCGTTTTTTTTTCCCGGACGCACTTCCTTGCGTGCGAAGATGTAGCTGGTGGGTCCCAGCAGTCAGGGGGCGAATCATATTTTTCACGAAATACGGTGGCCCGTCCGGTGGGTCCCCGCTGTCAGGTGGAGGAATAATTATTTTGCGCATAATAAGGAGGCACTTCCTTGCGGCTGCCATGGACCCAGCTGTCAGCCTATCCACGTACAGTACTCTTCCGATGGAAGTCGGTCGTTGACCACGTTGACCACGCAGCGCCGAGAGCACGAGGGCGGTGGTCTGGACGATGGCGAGGCCTACGAAGGGGACGACACGGAGCCGGGGAAGACGCAGCCGTGGAAGCCTGCGCGCAGAGGAGTACGAGGGTTCACTGGTTTGGCTGCGGTGTGAGGCTGTCGTCGCCGTAGATTAACAAGGGGTGTGGGTGAGTAGAGGGATGGCCTGGCCAGCGGTGGGAGTAGTACGGGGCGGTGAGGCCTCCGCGGCAGCACAGCCGGCCACGGGAGGCAGGAGCAGGCGACACGACCAGCCGTTGGATGGACATCATACGATCACTGCAGCTAGCATCGTTTATATTGACTAAGTTGACAAAGCCCTTGGTACGCGTTAACTTAGTAGGCCCACAGCTCAGATTTGGCAGAGAACATATAGCCCATTTGCGATTTGTAAGAATGTACAGCCCATTTTTTTAATTCTAATGGAATTTACTACAGCCCATTTACAGTTTGTTAAAAGTATAGCCCAACTTCTAGCTAGGACAACGATTAATAATTTCAAACAACCGCTCAAAACAGAATTCAAAAAAAAAATCCCACATTTTGATGGGATCCGAAATATTTGTATCCGAAATTTCTAGTGAGGTTAAATATAATTTCAAAATAAAGTTGTATTACGTTAAAATCCAATGAAATATTGCGCGCGCAACAAGTAATGAAATTAAAATTTTCAAATTCCAAAAATAATATATTTTTCAAACTAATTACGTGTTTGGTGCATAGTAACTGTCCAGTTATTATAATTACATCCCATTTATTATTTCTTAAAGTCCATTTTCTTGTTAAGCCTAATGCATACCTCCTAGGAAAGTTTGCAGCCCAGCGGGGCGGAGAATAACAAGTTGACCCGGATATTGTGTACAACTGTCGGCCCAGTTGCATTGCTGATGTTGAAAAAAAGCTATTTTTATACACACATTAAAAAAATTGTATAGATAAGGAACATTTTTTATACACACATTTAACAATTTTTAAATACATGATTAACACTTTTTAAAACATATTTTTTAGTCAACAGTGGGCCCACAGCGAGCGGAGGAGGTCACAATACACATATTTTTTAAATACATGATTAACACTTTTGCAAAAACAATTAGCCCACAGCGAGCCAATTAGCTCCAGTCGGCCCACAGTGGGCCGACAGGGGCCAGTCGGCCAGCTATAGGATGACTGGAATCCAATCGGCCTGCTGTGGGCCGACTAGGCCCAACCGGCCAGCTATAGGATGACTGGAATCCAATCGGCCTGCTGCGGGCCGACTAGGCCCAACCGGCCTGCAGCGGGCGGACGGTGTATTATTTTTGAAAAAAATTTACCCAGCGTAATATTTATGAAAATTAATAAAAAATATATTTAAGAAAAAATTACGAAAAAAGGCCTGTGTGGTACAGTACAGCCTAACATGGTTACTCAGCCCACATTCAGTGACGCCGGAAAGGCCCAAACAAGGCTTCTGTACAATTTTTTGAAGTCACTGAGCTCAATTAATAACTTAAGAAAAAAGTTAGATTACAGTGGAACCTAATTAAAAGCTGTCACGAGCAAATAAATAATTCAACGCGTCCCACTTGCGCATGTGTGTGTGTGAGAGAGAGAGAGAGAGGTAGAGAGAGAGACCCATCGGCCGATGCTCGTAAATACATCTTTCAGCCATATGCACTGCTGATGCTCAGTAAAAACTTATGTAGTTGACACAATCATATAGAACATCATAGCACACTGAACTTGCATACAAAAATTTCATGCAGGCGGCACAATCAGGATGGAAGCAGTGGATCGCTACGGGAAGGGCTACGTTCAAACCAACGAAGTCGTATATAACGGTTCATCGTCTTTATCAATGACGGGTAAATATCTTGAATGTTGTGCAAAGAAAACAGACACACAACACAATAAGTTCTCCTAGCACATTAAGTTGACGTACGACCCTTTCTAAAAAAAGTTCAGGTACAAAATTAGAACAGGTCACAATCAAATGTACTGGCATATCAGTGCTTCACACCCATAGCTCGGATTTAACTAGTATCTGACAAGATTCAGTTGTTACCTCAAATTAGAGCACATCCAGGCAGCCAGCCCTGCCTCTTCTCCCAAAGAAGCAGTGGCCCCCGCCGCGCGATGGAGTAGGCCCTGTGCCATCCATCGTTCCGAGCAACACGGGGAAAGTCTGACGTTGACTCCTGTAATGGACGTCGTTGACAGACCCTGGCACCAGCGGCGGTGGCAGGACTTCGATTGATGGATTGACCACTTCTTCGACATGCACAAACACTCGATACAGGCACATCCCAAACGCGGTCCGCGGAGGCCTTGGTGGCGACGAATAGTACAACCCCGGTTCCTGCACCGGTATCTCAACACCAATCACCTTCGGTATGGTGGACGGCTTCTTCATCCATGCCATAACTGTCAGAGCCTAGCTGTCTGGAGGAACAAACATACTTACGAGCTCACCTCCAAGGTCGTTGATAAGCTCGTTCATGGACTCGCTGTTCCAAGCATGTCGAGGCATGCCGTGGAAGGTAAGCTTAGTTAAAAACTCAAGCTCAGAGGGCACTGAGCCCCATCCTGGGTGCCACCGATCAAAGCTCACCAGCGCGCCATCACAGAGCAAACGCCAGGAAGATTCGAACACACGACTGCAGTCGAAAGTTGTCCGGAACCTGACGAAGAAATCAGCCAGTGGCGGACAGACTTTGACGAGCAAGTCACTTATTTGGATGTCATGCGCAATGCCAAGAGCTTTGACAAGGTCATCCGGCGAGATGGGAGGCCGGTCGCTGTTGATGGTTACCATCAGCACTTTGCCGGCAAACTGGTCGTCAAGCGCCGCCATGCCACTGTTGAGCGATAGCACACAGCGACCGAAGGCAGGACGGACCTCAGGATCTCTGGCTCGGAGATCCGCGTTGACCGGTGACATGATAGTGCACTTGAGTACAGGGAGTACAGGAGGGGATTTGGGGGAACTGGAGTAGGAATCGAGATTCCAGAGGTGGGGGAGGGGCGGGAGAGTGCGGATGAAAAGGTAGTGTCAGTGTCAAAACCGGCGGATCTCGGGTAGGGGGTCCCGAACTGTGCGTCTAGGCGGATGGTAACAGGAGGCAGGGGACACGATGTTTTACCCAGGTTCGGGCCCTCTTGATGGAGGTAAAACCCTACGTCCTGCTTGATTAATATTGATGATATGGGTAGTACAAGAGTAGATCTACCACGAGATCAGAGAGGCTAAACCCTAGAAGCTAGCCTATGGTATGATTGTTGTTCGTCCTACGGACTAAAACCCTCCGGTTTATATAGACACCAGAGAGGGCTAGGGTTACACAGAATTGGTTACAATGGTAGGAGATCTACATATCCGTATCACCAAGCTTGCCTTCCACGCCAAGGAAAGTCCCTTCCGGACACGGGACGAAGTCTTCAATCTTGTATCTTCATAGTCCAGGAGTCCGGCCGAAGGTATAGTCCGGCTATCCGGACACCCCCTAATCCAGGACTCCCTCAGTAGCCCCTGAACCAGGCTTCAATGACGACGAGTCCGGTGCGCAGATTGTCTTCGGCATTGCAAGGCGGGTTCCTCCTCCAAGTACTTCGTAGAAGATTTTGAACACAAAGGTAGTGTCCGGCTCTGCAAAATAAGTTTCCACATATTGCCATAGAGAGAATAATATTTACACAAATCTAATCTGCTGACGTATTCCATAGCGTGACATCACACCACGGCCAAGTCTTTATTCGAATCGTTTTACTGTTCTACCTCAGCGCGTTTAGCGAGGTGATTTCCTTGGCACGTCTTGTCAAAGCAGAGATCGTGTCCCATTATTCAGGGATTCTCATCAATACGGGGGTGGGTAACCCAACCACGCCATTGATTACGACGCTTGGGAGATAAGCAAGTTTTACCAGGCTGGTGGGGACGCATAGTCGCGTCCACCCATATAAGGGGATAAGGATCCACCTTCTCATCCACGCCTTCTTCCTCCTTTGCCTATCCATTTCCGCGCACTCAAGCTCCAGCGCCCAAGTCCGCACACCCCACCTCAACCTTCTCCAGCCATGTCCAGAGCGGGAGGCAAGTGGATGGTCTCCTCCGTCACGGAGGGACACATCAAAAGACCGAGGAAGGCCGGATACTTGTCTAACGACATTGCGCACCGGCTTCCCGAAGATGGGCAGCTCATCCCCACCCCTAGGCCCCATGAGAGGGTGGTGTTCCTCCCTCATTTCCTCCGCGGACTGGGCTTCCCTCTCCACCCATTTGTCCGGGGGCTCAAGTTCTACTATGGCCTGGATTTCCACGATCTGGCCCCGAACTTTGTCCTCAACATCTCAGCGTTCATCGTCGTGTGCGAGGCTTTCTTCCGCATCCGCCCCCATTTCGGCCTATGGCTCAAGACTTTCAATGTCAAGCCGAAGGTGGTGCGCGGCACCTAGGCGGAGTGCGAAGGCGCCATGGTGGGCAAGATGCCCAACGTCCTATGGCTCGAGGGCTCCTTCGTGGAGTCCCTAAAGGGGTGGCAATCGGGGTGGTTTGACATCACCGAGCCACGCGACCCTGAATGGGTCGTAGCCCCCGAGTTTCGATCCGGGCCCCCTACGCGGCTCGCCTCCTGGAAAGAGACGGGCCTGTCGTGGGGTAAAAAAGGAGAGCTGACCGGACTCCAAACATGCGTCCAAACCCTGGTGGACAAGAAGCTCAAACTTGTCAACGTAGTCCAGGTTATGCTCATCCACCGGACCCTCCCGTGTCAACAACGGGCCTTCAGCCTGTGGGAGTTCGACCCGGCGCGGCACCGAACTCTGAGCAGGCTCTTAGACATGACGTACGAAGATGCCTGGAGGTGCTTTTCAAGGGCGCCGAGGCCCCCGCATCCGCTACCGAGGATTACGGATTCAGCACGCAGCGTCACGCTCGTGCGGTAAGCTGTTTTTACCTTTTACAGGGTATTTAGTTTTTCATAGTTTGACTCCATGCGGGATCTAAGCTCTCTTACTTTTGACAGGATTGGCAGGAGACGTCCGGACAGATCAACTGTCTGGCTCCTTTGCCCGAAGGCCCAGCAGACGCTCGTTTGGCGAAGCTGCTGGTCCCGGCACCCTATGTGGTGCCGGAGAAGAAGGCCAAGAAGAAGGCCATGGGGACTCGAAAGAGTGCCCGGCGCCAGGAGGTGTCGGATTCATCATCCGACGACTCCAAGGCGCACTCCTCCCATGAAGACGAGGAGGAGGAAGAAGAGACCTCTCCCCCTCCAGCGGGGGAGGGAAGAAAAGGAAGGCCGCCCCAACTAGGAGGCCGAAGGGTCCAAGAAGGGGAAGACCCCTCCTCCGGACTACTCCACCAACGCCGACGACGGCGAAGAGGAGTGGCCGCACAGGGCCAATCCCCTGGCGAGATCGTAAGTATCCGGATACCAGAGTGATTCATAGTATTCCCTCATTGCACAGCTTTTCCTTACATCGAACATGTTTATGCAGTCCACCCAAAGACCGGCTTGACATGTCGTCAAGCGGTTCCCTGGATTCGTCAGATGTGAATTCGCTTCCGACGGCTACCTCCCCCCATCCTACGGACGACGCCGAGGCGGAGTCCCAACAAGTTCCGAGCCAGGAGGAGGTGGTCCTGGAGGCGCCGCAAGGCGACCTCCCGGACTCCAAGCATGAAGGGGATAGAACTCCCAAGGGTTCTAAGTCCGGCTTTGAGCCGGACACCGCGCCGGAACCTTCGACGGTTCCAGACTCCGGTAGGCAGCCTCTTTCCAAGAGGAGCAAGCCTACCGAACCGGTGACCTCCGTCCAACCGGAGGCACCGGACAATTTGCTGGAGGTTCTTAACGGCGCCTCCATCGATGAGGAGCACCGCACTATTATGAGTGCGGTGATCCAGAAGGTTCAGTCCGCCAAGAGCGGACTGACTGAAGCCTGTGCCAGCCTTGTAACAGGCTTCGAGGTAAGTAAATAATATGTAAAAATATTACCGCATAGATAGTAGCCCCTGATGCTCTGTTCGGCGTTCGAAAAGAAAAGCCGAATAGGGGATCTAATAACGTTCACATGAGTCTAACAAAAGTAAGTCAATATGCGTATGCAGGCTTTGTTGCTAGCATCCGCCACACTGACTGCGGAGGTGGGCACGCTGAAGTAGAACCTCGAGCGGTCCGAGAACGAGCTCGGCCATGCCAAGAGGCAACTCGAGGAGACGGAAGGTAATAAATACCTTATTGAAATATGTGAAAGGTGCAATTGCAAAAAGTGACAGGATTAACGCGGCTATTGTAGGGGCCACAACTGAGGTGGCGACCCTTAAGCAAGCGTTGTCCGAGGCCGAGAAGAGGGCGGCCACGGAGCGCACCGAGCGGGAGAAGCATGAGACGCAGGCTGTCCAGGTGCGGCAAGAGCTCCACGCTCTCATGAAAAAACATGAGAGTTTGGAGCTTGACTCGAAGACACGAGAGTCTGAGCTCGCGGCGGCCATTGAAGATGCCAAGTCTGCCAAGGCCAAAAGCCCAGAAGGCCCTCCAGGAGGTTGAGGCAATAAAAAAGACAGCGGCGGGTAAGGCATTATTTATGCAAAGCAAGCACGTAAAAGTGAATTACTTGTTACTTACCCGAATCCGGAGCTCTCCAGGAGCATTCGCAGACTTTCCCCGTAGCGTGTCGGATGCCGCCGCCATCTACTGAGCCGAGGAGGGGAGCCACTTCATAAGGTGATCGAGCCCCATAAGGTGGCCGAACATGCCATGAAGGGCCTCATAGTCCGGCTGTGGCCTGGAGAGGCCATGCCTGGGAGCTACTTCGGGCTGGTGAGGCAGCTGGTGGAGGCTTGTCCAAGGCTCGAAGTCATCAAGCGCTCCGTATGCATCGAGGGTGCCCGCAGGGCACTTGCCCGTGCGAAGGTGCACTGGGGCAAGCTGGATGCTGAGAAGCTTGTGAAGGACGGGCCACCGCCGGGCAAGGAGCATCGCAAGCCCGAGATGTATTATGAGGGCATTTTGAAGGGTGCCCGCCTTGTGGCGGATGAATGTTCGATGGATGTAATTTTTCAGTAAACTCGCTCGTTTTGTCCTGTGCGCTGAAAACTTGTTCATGTGCGCTAAGCAATGCTTTTTGAATTTAAAATATTACCTTCTGTGCGGCCGTTTATCAAATTTGAGAGATGGCGAGTCGTCGGCTTCTGCACTCGTGCCGATAAACATGAGCGCTCTTTTTCCCATTCTTGGGTCCTTCGAGGGAGGCGCTCAACACAACGAACAAGGCAATCAGACTATAATGCTTGAACACTCTCACTTAGCCATAGAATTCTATAATTTTAAATTTCGGCGAAGCCCCTAGTGTTCGAAAGATCGAGTTCGGGGCGCTATCCACGCCTAGGCCGGACAAAGCCGACTCCTCGCTCTAAGCGGCATAAGTCTTTAGGGACTCGAAAACCTCTCGAACAGTGACCGGCTCTCGCCTCATCATGACGGTTAGTTTTAGCTTTCTCTACTAAGGTGCTTAGCCCAGCTCAACTGGGGCACAATCGCATCAGTTCTCCTAGTGCTACCTTAGCCGATATAACGGAATGTAAGGTACCAAAACATAGGAGCCGGGCAAACCCAACTATTGACCCAAGACATGATTCGGAGCCGATGCATATAATGCTATAAGTTCGGGGTGCCGCACTTGTGAAAGTGTTTGGACTTCTCACACCGTATTGTGGGGTACTTAAGCCCCTGGCGTATTGGCCGTACCAAAGTGTACGGGTGCAACATGTCATTAATGAACATATATTCGTAAAAAAGTAATGCAATAGTAGACGGAAGCTATGCATTGTTTATTTAAAAAAGCAGAACGATACAAATACTGCAATAAGCAAAAGATGGGACTATTTAACATGTCCTTTCCAGGGGCAAGCTGCGGAATGTTATGTGAAACAGGTATACTGCTCGTTATAGAGACCACCTTAGAGTTCCATAGTGCGGCGTAGTTTTCTGCTTCCCTAGTTGTATCGTTTGTGCGGCAATTGTACTGTCGGACAAGCCTTCCGAAGATTGGAGTCCTGAAAATAAGAGAACATTAAGAAATCGGCAGCCCCTAGTGCGGTTTAAGCCGTGTTTCGGGCGTGCCGTGATGGTGCCCCTCCCCTTTTGCCCATGGTATTTCCAGAGCATAGTTATGTATGTGCAACACTGGTTTCGCAAGTTCGCGAGGGCTGGGGTTGGGGCCGCATTGCTAAGCTTGCTCGGAACGTGCCCAGCGGTCTTGTTGTAGGTTACTCTGGGCGCGCTTGACAGTGTCCAGACGTTAAATGGCCGGACTGGAGAATTGCCTTGAGAGGCTGCTTTGTACTTCCGCTGCGATAGCCGCCGTATGCTCCTCCGTTCGGAGAGAGCGTTCGGTGTTTCCATTGACCGTGATGACTCCTCGAGGGCCTGGCATCTTGAGCTTGAGGTATGCGTAGTGCGGCACCGCATTGAACTTGGCAAATGCGGTTCGCCCGAGTAGTGCGTGATAGCCACTGCAGAATGGGACTATGTGGAAGAATAACTCCTCGCTTCGGAAATTATCCGAAGATCCGAAGACCACTTCAAGTGTAACTGAGCCTGTACAGTTGGCCTCTACACCTGGTATGACGCCTTTAAAGGTCGTTTAGTGGGTTTAATCCTCGAGGGATCGATGCCCATTTTCCGCACTGTATCCTGGTAAAGCAGGTTCAGGCTGCTGCCGCCGTCCATAAGGACTCTAGTGAGGTGAAATCCGTCAATAATTGGGTCTAGAACCAATGCGGCGAATCCGCCATGACGGGTGCTAGTGGGGTGGTCCCTTCGATCAAAAGTGATCGGGCAGGAAGACCATGGGTTGAACTTTGGGGCGACTGGCTCCATCGCGTATACGTCCCTTAGCGCATGCTTCCGCTCCCTCTTGGGGACGTGGGTTGCGTATGTCATGTTCACCGTCCACACTTGTGGGGGGAAAACCTTTCTGTCCACTGTTGTTCGGCGGCCGGGGCTCCTCCTCGTCATCGCTATGCAGCCCCTTGTCTCTGCTTTCGGCATTTAACTTGCCCGCCTGCTTGAACACCCAACAATCCCTGTTGGTGTGATTGGCTGGTTTTTCGGGGGTGCCATGTATCTGGCATGAGCGGTCGAGTATTCGGTCCAAACTGGACGGGCCCGGAGTATTTCTTTTGAATGGATTTTTCCGCTGACCGGGTTTAGAGCCTCTGAATCCGGCATTAACTGCCGTATCCTCAGCATTGTCGCCGTTAATGCGGCGCTTTTGCTTATTGCGATGCGACCTGCCATTTTTGTCCTTGGTATCCGAATTACCAGGGCTCTTGGTCATGTTATTGCTGTGAGCTAGCCAGCTGTCTTCTCCCACGCAAAAGCGGGTCATAAGTGTCGTGAGCGCTGCCATAGATTTCGGCTTTTCCTGTCCTAGGTGCCGTGCAAGCCACTTGTCGCGGATGTTATGCTTGAAGGTTGCTAGGGCCTCTGTGTTTGGATAGTCGACAATTTGATTTTTCTTGGTTAGGAACCGTGTCCAGAATTGTCTGGCCGATTCCTCTGGCTGCTGAATTATGTGGCTAAGGTCATCGGCGTCTGGTGGTCGCACATAAGTGCCCTGGAAATTGTCGAGGAATGCGGCTTCCAGGTCCTCCCAGCAACCAATTGATTCTGCTGGCAAGCTGTTAAGCCAATGTCGAGCTGGTCCTTTAAGCTTGAGTGGGAGGTATTTGATGGCGTTTAGGTCATCACCGTGGGCCATGTGGATATGGAGATAGTCCTCGATCCACACCGCGGGATTTGTTGTGCCATCATATGATTCGATGTTCACGGGTTTGAAACCCTCAGGGATTTGATGATCCATTACTTCATCTGTGAAGCATAGTGGGTGTGCGGCGCCTCTGTATTGGGCTATATCACGACGCAGATCAAATGAGCTTTGTCTACTGTGTTCGGCCCGGCCGGATTGGTTGTATCCGGAGTGACGATTACCGTCTCGTGCCGTGCGGCGCCCACGCGATCCGTAGATTGATCTTGTTTGCCTTGCCTTGTTCTCCAATATATGTCGCAGGTCTGGCGCATTTTCCCATGCCTTGGTATTTTTTGAGCAGCGCCGGGGTGCGGCTTGAGTGGAGGGCCGAGAGGCTTCTCTGTCGTGGCCACGGGGTGGCCGATCGGCCGCATCATGCATTGGTGATGTAGGTTTAGGTGCTTTCTCCTCTAGTCGGGGTAGCAACCTGCGCTTTGGGTAGCTCTTCGAGGGGCGTTCGAGTTCATACTCTTCGGCCGCAAGGACTTCAGTCCATCTGTCGGCTAGCAAATCTTGATCAGCTCTAAGTTGTTGCTGTTTTTTCTTGAGGCTGCTCACCGTGGCCATAAGCCTGCGTTTGAAACGCTCTTGTTCGACGGGATCCTCCGGCACGACAAATTCGTCGTCGTCGAGGCTTGCCTCGTCTTCGGAGGGAGGCATATAATTATCGTCCTCGACCTCTCTGTCTGCCGCTCTCTCATGAGGGCTGGCTTCTCCATCCTCCCGTGCTGAATCTTGCTGGAGGTGGTTGTCTTCGGCACTGTCCGGGGTGTTATTATCTCCCGTGCCAGAATCACCGTTTTTTCTTTGGCGGGATTTAGAGCGGCGCCGCTGACGCCGGCGCTTAGGCTGCTTCTTGGAGGGGTCATCCTCCGTTGTTCCATCGCCATTGCCTTCTTTTGGGGTGGTGAACTCCATGATCAGTGCCCAATCGGGTTCGATCGGTAGGGGCACGGAGGGCTCGGAGTCTGGAGAGGAGTCCGGCTCCTTGGAGTCACGGGCTTCGCAGAGAATAGGGCTGGTGTTCGGCTCGATCGCCATAGAGATTGCAGCCCCCGAGGCAGTGTCCAACCACCCATCCTCAATTGGCGCAGTTGGCTCCGAATTAAGGGTCGGGGCTGATGCGGGTGCGGCCTCCAGGACACTGTTCGGTGGCAGAGCTAGATCATGCCCATCGTGATAGTGCGGCGCGCTCGGTTGCGGCTTGAATCTATCGAAGATCAAGTCTCCGCGGAGGTCCGTTGTGTAGTTTAAACTTCCAAATCTGACCTGACGGCCAGCGGCATAGCTTTCGATCTGCTCCAGATGGCCAAGCAAATTGGCCCGCAGTGCAAAGCCCACGAATACGAAGATCTGTCCGGGGAGAAAGGTCTCACCCTGGATCGCATCGCTGTTAATGATCGGAGAAGCCATCGGGCCTAAAAGTGACGACACAGAGGAACTCTCAATGAGAGCACCAATGTCGGTGTCAAAACCGGCGGATCTCGGGTAGGGGGTCCCGAACTGTGCGTCTAGGTGGATGGTAACAGGAGGCAGGGGACACGATGTTTTACCCAGGTTCGGGCCCTCTTGATGGAGGTAAAACCCTACGTCCTGCTTGATTAATATTGATGATATGGGTAGTACAAGAGTAGATCTACCACGAGATCAGAGAGGCTAAACCATAGAAGCTACCCTATGGTATGATTGTTGTTCGTCCTACAAACTTAAACCCTCCGGTTTATATAGACACCGGAGAGGGCTAGGGTTACACAAACTCGGTTACAATGGTAGGAGATCTACATATCCGTATAGCCAAGCTTGCCTTCCACGCCAAGGAAAGTCCCTTCCGGACACGGGACGAAGTCTTCAATCTTGTATCTTCATAGTCCAGGAGTCCAGCCGAAGGTATAGTCCGGCTATCCGGACACCCCCTAATCCAGGACTCCCTCAGGTAGCATGAATTTCGAGCACGCGCCAATATGCTCTCGGCGCGCAAGTGCACGAAAACACCGGTGGCGCCCACATGTGTTACTACTCGGCCCATATTCAACGACACCTCAGTGGGCCAAACAAGTGTACATCATCAAAAAGACACCGAGCTCAAATTATATAACTTGAAAAAAGGAGATATACTCTGAACACTGGAGAATGGTGATGCCCTCATTTAGCCCACCAGTAGTTCGAGACAATAAACAGTTCGAAACAATGATATATACAACATTCAAACACTGACTAGTGACTACTACTGACATAAACAGCAAGGCATGATAGTTCATAAGAAGTCTTGCTACACCACCAAAACGCACCCATCTGCAGCGCTCAGACTCTCGTGATCCAGACGAGAATGACATTCCAAACCGAAGCAACTATTACATAGTAAGAGTGACATAGACGAGGATGACCAAATGATAAGGAATATGCATAACAAAAGAAAGAACTACCCATCCAGAACCAGCAGTAAAGACAACAAAGTCATTCGAAGAGATGATCCAACACCATCATAATTTGCAGCCCCGCTTCAGCGACCAGTGATCTGGAGACACCAGTACTCCACCCTTTCGATGCAACAGTCCAATTACCTATCAACCTGAAGGCTCGAACCACATCACTGCATGTCGTAATTGAGACATCCAAGGATCAAAGTTAATCCGGATGCCTTTGTCATTCTCACCTTCTTTTGGCTGCAGGCTATATCGTTGACAATCAGGGGAGTTTGCTCCCGAACTCCTAGGGCTCGCCATGTAGACACAGTTTTCCATACCAAACAGAGCCTCTCTGCCATCAAGGTCCTTGCCAACGGTGATCTCCTGGTTAATCGGATAATTGAGTCCGAGAAACAGAGAGTGTGAACCAAGGCTGTTTACCCGCCTCCAACTAAAAAATCCTAAAGGCCCCAACAAGCCGGTATCCTGCTCATAGACGTAACAGCCACTGTCCGGATACTCACGTATTACACGGTGCTTGTATACAGTGGAGTTTTTGCAATATAACTTTTCCGGCTCATGTGTCTGAATGATCATCAGTCTTTTACCGTCGTCTGATCAAGCGAGGAACCAGTTGTGCTTCCCTGTTTTTGGCAAAGGTGGTGTGATTACAAAGGGCAGTAACTATAGGGACACTGCATCATATCAAAAAGGACAGGCATTGTTATTGTAAGATCAGCATTGTTCAGAGTATGAGTAGGATAATGCAAGAAATAGCATTGATATTTCCCTGTTGGAACTGGGAGGAAAATACAGGGAAATGTATAGTGGGTTCGGAAATATAGAAGTGCCATGCATGGTTATACTCATGTTATCTCGCAATCGATTCTTCACAGGAAACTACCATGTCATGCATGTTATGTAATCATGTTCTGTCCTCATAAACAAATTTTTCAAGGTAACTAACAGACCATGCATTGTTATATACTCGTGTTCTGTGGGCAAAAAATTTGTGAGGATATTATTCTAGCCATTGATTGCTGAAGGGCGAATATAGGTATGTACACATGGTAAGCATTGCAGGATTTCACTACTTCCAAATATAGAGTTCTCCATATGCACATTTACTTCCCTAATGTATGGTTAGATGAAACCAACAGTGTGGTGCATGTTTCTACATCATGAAAATGAGGAAACTAACATGGCCATTGATACACACTCATATTTAGTAGTAGTATATAGATTACTGTAAAATAAGGATAATATCCATATATTCCTAACCGTTTGATTATTCAGGGTACAAATTGGCTGTAATGACATGGTCACAATCGCATGAATTAACTCATTCCAAATATAGTTGATTTACGGCGTCTCTAATACATTGCCATAGTTCTACTCAAATTATGCTCAAACAGAGATATGCCAGTCATCACAAAAAGTTCAAACAGTGTCATGGCGTCATCATTAACATGAGAGGAAACAACTTACACGTGTCATCCCAGCAATACGTGGTGCCATCTGCTTTGTCGATCGCGTAGATGATGCCATTGTGTTCAATAGCATCACAGAAGTGTGTATTAGCTTTGACGATGATCCACTGCGAGCCGAGTTGTCTCCGGCTAAAGAAGGCACCGGCGTAAAGATAGGCGAGTCTGCGGCCGAACAAGGAAATTAGCTTGAAGTCTGCGTAATTCGCATGTCGTGTGGGCACTTGGCAGATTACAATCTTCTGCAAAACAAGGTCCGTCCAACTGACGTAGTAATCTAGATGACTTGGACCGCGATGGTAATACTCTATATAATCCAACGGAGGAAGGATAATCTCATGGGAGGTCTGGAAGTTCACGAGCACCAACTTTTTACCATCTTCTCTGAAGGCAGCCATCCAGTGGGAGTTCATGCCGACCCAGTACATACCTGCCAAGAAGTTTCGGGCGATGGTGATCGGATCGATCTTGAGGGAAATGATGTACGGCGACCCACTACATACCTGCAAAGAAGTTTCGGCTAATGGAGATCGGATTGAAGTCGAGGGGCATCATGCACGCCTCCGTATCATGGTGAGCCAATCTCGCAAGATCAGATAGTAGCAAGCAGGGTGTCTTGAAAAGCTTAGGCCTCGCTTTGATGATGGCCGTGTGCATGTCCCTCGAGCATGCAGCCAGCCGCAGGGCGCTCAACATATCCATACACGAACAACAAAGGTCGAGGATGTCACTGGGGAGATTGCTCCAATCGCGGCTCATATGGATGCTGTGCGGTTCGCGTTCGGCCATGGTGGAGTTTGGAAGGGGGCTTGATTTACGGGGGAGAAGGATGTCGGTGCTGGAGCGGCTAGCGAGGGAATAGTGGTACTGGGGAGGCGAGTGAGGCGACGGTACACGGGGGCACAGCGAGATGGAGACGGAGAAGGAGATGGAGATGGAGTGGTGCTATGGGAGCGGAGAGGGAGACGAGGCGAGGCGCCAATGTGCTGTACATCGGTGGTGACAGACTGCACTGTGCACAGGGTGAGGCTCACTTTGGTAACCCGAACATGCCGCCTGGACTAGTGTCAGGCGCAGGGTGTTGTCACTTCACTGTGAGGACCGGATGAATAGTATTTTGACCATCAAGTGTACCACAGTTGTACTACTACTAGTAGTAGTAGGTACATGAGTACTCCAGTATTGTATAGCGTAAATAGGTCTCCCGTGCTAGCAAGCCTATTCACTTCATCGTTCAGGTATCATCCATATTGCGAGTAGAACCAAATTCTTGTGCATGCCCAATCAACACTCTGCCGCGATGCATGCAGTGGTCGTTCTGGTGCATCAAGGACGGCATGCAGATCGTTCCACACTTGAGAAGAGGAAAAATGGAAAGGTAGAACGCGGCAGCAGAGGAAGAGAACGCTGGCTAACGAGGCTGGGAGGGGATCGACCAGGAAGTTAATGCTCCTCGCCTAAAGGTTTGGGGAAAACCTGATTTTCATAAGGTGACTTATACTCACCTAAACGGAGGGAGTATTCCTTAACCAGAGAATGTTGTGTCTCCCACTCACACGCTCAAAAAAAACTACGACACATTTTTTATCTGTTTGCATAGGTCCCACCTATCAGGAAGGATGGGCACGTACACGAACAAGTACGACTCATCAGTCTACCCACATAGCCTTTTCGTTTAGTCTACCTAGTCGTCTAATCAACTGCCTACACGCCACTTATCCCATTTACTTCTCCATCGGGAACTGATTCTCCTCGGCTTCTTCACCTCCTCTTCATCTTCATTTGCATCCAAACCCCACTGCCTTCACATTGTTTTAACCTCTTTAAATAATCATCTACTACTTCAGTTAGACTAGACATCTAATCCTAATTCTCCAAACCATAGCCCTCCGTTCCAACGGTTCCAAATGGCGATAGAGATCGAGATGCAGGTTTTTAGCGTCCAACATGTCCTCGTCGAAGGCTCGATGCGCATAGTTGCCACCGTCACCGTCCACCCAAGGGTTGTTCGACAGTGGATCAACAATGTATCCAACTCCCTCGAAAAGGTAGAGACGAGGGTCATCGGTCTCGACGCAGA
This sequence comes from Triticum urartu, assembly GCF_003073215.2. NCBI lineage: Eukaryota > Viridiplantae > Streptophyta > Magnoliopsida > Poales > Poaceae > Triticum > Triticum urartu. The sequence continues at coordinate 432,101,823 of NC_053024.1, read as the reverse complement.
GTACACGGAGCGTGCCCCTGGGAAGATCCAGCGCGCCGCCGTCCTCCAGCTGTGCTTCGAAGATGATGTTTTGGTGTACCACATCATACACTCGCCCTTCATACCAGGTGATCTTCACGATTTCTTGTCTCGGGAGGATGTATACTTCTGTGGGGCAGCCATCGAAGGGGACAAACAGAAGCTGGAGCCGTACAACCTTGTTTTGAATAGCATCGCTGACCTACAAACCAGAATCAAAATTCCTGTAGAAGTTTGTGATAAACAGACACCATCCCTATTCGACATAGCAAATTTTGTGCTCAGTACAAATCTTCAGAAGGGTGACGAGACGGTGGCATTAAGGTCGTCTGGATGGGAGAATTATCCCTTGACATACGAGCGGATAAAATATGCTGCCCTCGATGCCCATGTGAGTTTCGAGATAGCTGCAAGGTCCAAAGAGCTTGTTGCGAAGCCGTCTCCCACAGAGAAGAAGAAGAAGAAGAAGAAGAAGAAGAAGAAGAAGAAGAAGAAGAAGAAGAAGAAGAAGAAGAAGAAGAAGAAGAAGAAGAAGAAAAGGCTGCACCAGTAGGAGGGAATTATGGATGGATGAACTATTTCCTCTCTTGTAAAAAAAATATTCCCTCTCGGTGTATATTGATATAGATGGACTATTTCGATGGTGTGCATGTCTTTGGAACAGAGTAGTAGCATGGGTCCGCTTGACTATAAGGAACTATTTATCCACATATATAGCTTTCTCTGCTACTCCTTCCAGTGATCGGTATGCAGTGCATGTGTCCGTGGACATGACAGCTTGTCCATGGAAGTTCAACTACGGCGACCATCACGTTTCATCTCGCGATTCCCACGACGCCTCTCCAACCCACGACACCACGCCCCCCGATGTGCGCCTCACCCCTCTCGGCCGCATCGCCCCTCTGCCTTTGTATGCATGACATGTGGGCCACCTAAAATGCGGCGAGCATCAAGTTTCTACCACATCCACCCGTGATTCCCAGGACGCCGCTCGAACCCATGAAACCACACGTCCCCGACCTGCGGCTTACCCCTCTTGGCCCCACTGCCCCTCTGCCTACGGGAGCATTACATGTGGACCAGTCACCTATCGGGTCCACATGTTATTGACTCAAAGGTAGGTGTAGTAAGGTGCTGAAGCTCAGTCCCGACGGCCCTGAGAGGGAAATGTGACTCCTGCGCCAGGGCTTGTGGTGCTCCCGCAGCACGAACTCGTGCCAAACTCAAGATTTGTTTCTTTACTATACATGCACACAACGATTTAATGGACATTGTAATCTCAACATGTGATGGGGAGCTCTAAATTTGAATTTGAACTTATAAAATGAAAAGATTCAAAACAAACAAACTGGGAGAGAGGGAGTATATCGTAGGATGTGTCCCATACAAAATAAGTCCCCTGGTTTGTCACCGCGAAGATGCGGCTAGAAAGGAGCACAATGTCTTTCTACTCGTACGGCAACAAATCGGCCGCAGACAGCATGGTCCGCCTTTGACCGCCATGTGCAAGGTTCGTGCTATCTTATTCAATCTCACTGTGGTTCCATCGTACCAATTCATGCGATGGCCCATTACATGGATGATCCCAATGTTGGACAAAGGTTCTACAGGAACAGTTTCACCGTTGTAAATGTTGTGCAAATTGATGTTGGTACCCTCCCGTACATATGCAAGCCAATCTCCACTCGCACCGAGCCTAACCTGTGAAATAGTGGGCAGGGGGAGAATTAGGAAATGGACACGGAAGTAGTCTTTAGAATGCATTTACTACGTTATCAAACTCATCTTACCTACTCATCGGAGGAAATCCGAGTGCCCCTCAATGTCGGCATCTCAAGGGGCGTCAACTTGCAACTACGGCCACGCCGCACTGGAGAGACCCCCAAGGAAACATCCTCGTGCGTTCCATAGAACATCAAGATGCATTTGTATGAGTAGTTTATCTTGTGAGAGAAAAGGATGAACGAGGGAAGGCCTCTAGAGATAGAGATGGACACTGCTACTACCAATGTGCTGGCCCATGCGTTGCAATGGATCCAAAGTAGTAAAATAATACTTGTTCACGTGCTTGAAATATAAACACTCTAGTTTTGATATACATGTGTCAGCAGACATGACAGCTTGTCCATGGAAGTTGAACCACGGCGACCATCACGTTTCTTGTTTCTACCACTAAGCCACTAAAGTTCGGTCCCGTGGGCCCCGAGAGGGAAATGTAACTCCTGCGGCAGGCCTTGTGGTGCTCCCGCAGTACGAGCTCGTGCCAAAACTGGAATTTGTTTCTTACTACTACCAACTAGTACTACTAAGGTACACGTGCATTGCACGCATGAGATTCTGGTGGTTTGTGCATTATGCTTCTACATGTGGAGCTTTCTGGATTCTAACATGTGGCAAAATCTGGTGGAATGTAAGGTTAGGCAAGTTTGATTAACTTAGGCGAGTGTTTGATTCAAGCCACACCTTAGGCAAGCCACACTAAGGCCCCACATGACATACACACACAAAATGTGGCAAGATTCCCTTAGGCTTGCCAACTTGTTTCTCTCGTTTTGAAGAACTAATAACTTTGCCTAAGCTTAGTTGTGGCAAAGTTAGCGTCTGTTTGATTCAAAGGATTTTCATAGGATCTTTGAAGGATTAGAATCCTTAGGTATTTTTGCTACGTTGGTCGTTTGATTCGTAGGATTGAATCATGTAGAATATTTTCCTAAGGATTCATTTGTACTACATTTCACAGGAATTCTCACATGCACTCCAACCTCTTGAAAGAAATCCTTTGTTTTTCACGTGACACAATCAAACAAACTCAAATCCTATAGGGATCCAATGAACATGCCATTCCAATCCTACTTTTTTCCTATTCCTGTGTTTCTGCAATCCTATGAATCAAAGAGGCCCTTAGTCATGAATTAAGTTCAACCATGGAGTCTTCTAGATTATACATGTGGCAGAATCTGGTGGATGATATCCAACGGCTAGTAGTGCTCGGATTTTCCATCTTTGTACCGTCGGATTGGCTTCATCCAACGACCAACTTTCAAAGTTTTTCACACACTATATAGGGGGTATAGATATAGATGTGCCAGTCCGTTGCAATGGATCCAAAGTATATATATATATCTATTTAGTGGAGTGCACTCTAAACACATTATCTATTTATTTTTCTCTAACCTTCTGTAGCCATGCAACCAAGCCACATAAGCTTCATGGGTGCCCCCCCACATCATATTATTCATACTACGTTGATTGAAAAAAAGATAAATCACCCAAAACAAGATCTTCCCGTTTTTTGTTCCTACGATGTTGTGTTGTGCACGTACCTACTAGTTGTATAGTGGTAGTACTAGTAATATAGTATTAGGAGTACAAACTTGGTACTAGTAGGAGTAGTACAGTACGGAATGCTCCTACTCTATCAACGAGCCCCGTCTGACACCAAATTTCTTGGCTTCCGTGCTACAGCTAGATCTTCCCCTCGTTTCTTTTTTCCAACCCGGCGGCGGGCGGGGTGTCGGTTTGCTCAACGGCGGTCCCACATGAAAGTGAAAATGCTAGGCAACACGCCATCCCTAAGCCATGTTTCGTGCCGGACGGTTCGTGTTGTACTCCCGATTCCCGGGCGTGTGGGGGTGCGACACGAATGCGGCAGGCCTTTTCCTTTTACCAGCAATGTGCTCGTGCGTTGCGACGGATCCAAAGTAGTAGAATAGTAGTATTTGTTCACAAACTTGAAAGAAATCACTATTGTTTTGATATACTCCTAATATATTATTCCCTCCGTACCTAAATATTTGTCTTTTTTGAGATTTCAAATGGACTATCACATACGGATTATATAGACATATTCTAGTGTTTCTAGCAAGATGCCCGCGCGTTGCACGAAGTTGATGGAAAAGTTAACCACAACTTATAAATTGACGGATGGAGTACTAGTCACAGTGATGCATATAATTAAGCAAAGGGATCGCACATGTCGGTATTGACTGGAACGAGAATGCAACAACACAATAAGAATTAAGGCCACGATGATGCAATCGCAGTGGTGGTTACAGAAGGCAAGAAGAAAGATGGATCCACGAACGTACGACCTCCTCCTCCTCAACTTAGTGCGCCGGGCCACCGACCGACGGCTAAGGAGCGGCGGCTTTTGTGGCGAGGTGGAGGTGCTTCTCAGCAAAGGCATCCAAGGCTTCCAGCCGGTTGAGGAAGGCCAACGTCGTAGTGTCCTCACTGGCCTTGTAGATACCTATGTACACGATTTCCTCGTACATGTGGATGTGTAGGTCAACGAATTCTTGCAGGGCGAGGCGCCTCGTGGCGAGCACGACCTCCAGGTGGACATTCTTCGTGGCGCCGGCGGGCAGTCGCAGGGCCACCAGTGCTTGAAAGAGGTTCCGACCATGGAGGCCGATTAGGGTGGCAGGCAATGAGGAGCCCGGGCGCGCGGGATGGAGGAGTACGGCGATGTCGTCCGCGAGCTTCTTGAGGACGGTGAACTTGTTGCTAGTGGCAATGATCATCTGGTCCAACTGAGAGTTGTAGTTGGCGTCGAAGGCGGCCATCCACCAGCCGGTCTCCAACACCGTCTGGAGACGATCCTCGGCGCCATGCCGCAGGCCGGCGTCGTGGACCATCTGGCGCAGCCGCTGGCCGCTCACGAGCATCGCCGCCATGGGTCTGGAGTGAGCTCTTTTGCGCTTAGTGTAGGTGCTTAGGCAAATTCTTAGGTGCGTACGATGTGGTAGATGCATTGGAATGGAGGGGCGCCTTTATATGAGGGCAATGAGGGCAAACTGCGTTGCATTCACATCGTGCAGCCTCTTTTCCCGGACCTCCTCCCATTACTTCCCTCATGCATTAATTGAAGAAGGATGCATTGGCCGTTCAACATATCGGGAACCGCTACTCCCTCCCTCGTCTGCATTAAAGCCGTATCGGGAACTGCGCCGCCCGCTGTCAAATCGAATACTCCCTCCGTCTAGGTGAGTATTAAGTCATCTTACGAAAACCAAATAGTAAACACATAGGCGTGGTGCATTAACTCTCATGTTGTTTCTTATTTTTTGACATAAATAGAGGAATCAACCAAGAAGAGATGTGGGGCTTGTATGCTTTTAATGACTTGAGACTATCAAACATGACATGTAGTGGTCAGTTCGTTGCACAAGAACAAATACAACCCACGTCAGCACACACGCATCTTATATAGCATCACATCAAATGGCTATAAAAGATGAATGAGACCAAATTATATCTCATCTAGATGAGTTCTAGCAAAATTGTATTAATAATACTTAGTACTCCTGCTCCATGTATCATATATTAGTATCATGTAGTACTTTATTTATTTATGAGGTATCCAGATGGCACTGCACCGCTAAGAAAAGAGGGTAACATCAAAATTATGGACTACTTTTTTGAGTATGTTGGTAAGGTCTGGTCACAGTCACTTGTTGAAATCTCTAAAAAGACAAATACTCCCTCCGTCCGGAAATACTTGTCATCAAAATGGATAAAAGGAAATGTATCTAGACATGTTTTAGTTTTAGATACATCTCTTTTTATCCATTTTGATGACAAGTATTTTTGGACGGAGGGAGTAGAAAACAGAGTTGGTGATGATGGTGTGCGTGCCATCCTGCAATATAGGCCGTCGGATTTATATCTAACGGATAGGAAAGAAACTATGGCAATTTTGCAAAAATATACCCACACGTCTCTCCACGTTCGCAAATAAGGCCTTCCCTCGTTCAACCTTTTCTCTCACAAGATAAACTACTCATACAAATGCATCTTGATGTTCTGTGCAACGCACGGGCAGCTAGCTTATTTCTTTTAAAATAGTTGCTGCGATAATTGGGTTGAAGTGATATATTTTATGTCTGCCCCGAATGGTTTCAGATTCACTAGTAGTAACAAAGAAAAGGTTGCCTTGTTAATTAACAGAAAATAGGATGAAAACTATCACATGAGGCCGGTAAAAACAAGGCACACTGGGTTCAGCGTCATCGTCACTACAGCTGTGCGCGCGTGAGAAGTCTACATATCGAGGGGGCTACCGAGCGAGGCACCGAGACACAATGTTTGAGAGAGAAACCAATTGACAGATTATGATCAGATCGAGTTGTCACCCTTCCGCTGTCATTGTTGGGGGGAGGGAGAGAAAGACGTATCGAGAGTGTGCGCGGTAGGCACAGAGGCACAACTAGCGAGTGTGTGTGTGTGTGTGTGTTTGAAAGTGGAGTAGATAGATTATTATCAAGATCGATGTGCCACCCTACTAGCTCCTTCGGTGCCGGGTAGTGTGTGTGTGTTTGTGAGAGAAGCCAGTCGATAGATTAGTATCAAGATCGAGGTGTCACCCTACTCCTTCGGTGTTGGGAAGTGTGGGTGTGTGGGGGGTGTGGGCAGTGACACTCACATATCTCTACTCTTATAAAAAACAGTGTTGGTGATGATGGTGTTTTCCTGCCATCCTGCAATATAGGCCATCCAATTTATATCCGACGGACAGGAAGGAAACTATGGCAATTTTGCAAAAAGATACCCACACCCCTCTCCGCATTTGCAAATAAGGCATTCCCTCGTTCATGTTTTTCTCCCACAAGATAAACTTCTCATACAAATGCATCTTGATGTTCCGTGCAACGCATGAGCATCTTGCTAGTAGGGAGAAGAAGTTTGTGTGACACATGTCTAGCTATATTAAGGGATAGGTAGATAGCATATGTGTGAGAGACATTAGTGGCTGTGGGTGGGCGGAATTAAAGGGGTGGGCGTGTTAGACATAGAGAGCATGTGTGTTTCTGTGTGAGAGACTTGTAGGACGGGGTAGAAAGACGAATTTAACCCTGACGGAGGGAGAGAAATACATGAAGTGCGCGTGTGTGATTCCGATGCCCACAGGGAAATGAGATATGTATGCGTGTGAGAGAGATTGCACAATTCATTCACGTATCACTATCTAGCGATCGTGGACGTGCATCGCTTGAACATAAGTCAATATCTACTTCGTATCGTGGCCAAATGTACAATATCGATTCAACGCTATAAAGATTGGACACTCACATATCACATTTTTTTTCTATTTAAATAAGCCTTTTTAGTTGTGCATGCCAAAGTTACAGTGATGTTTCTTCAAACAACCAATGTAGCTATCATGAACATGCACCATTGTTACTCTTGCATTCAAATTAATTAGTCTTGGATGATTTAAGTTTCTATTTTGAAGTAACATATGTAATATTCATATATGAATTCAACGGGTACGCAATTTATGAAATGGAGGCTACGTAATCATATGAGGTAACAGTTTTAAGTAGCTGACTACAATATCCATTTCTTTTTGTGCGCCTCTACACTAACACGTCAGTGCATTATGTTTAAAGTAAATAACCAATGGCACTAAAATATCTATTTACACGAGAAATACATAGGCTGAGCATTTGATCCCTTTTTTGTGAACGCGCCACTACACCCGTACGATTGGCCGTGCCCGTGTGAACGTCCAAGTTATTGGCGCATCATCCCGAGTTATTGTCTTTTTTCTGGGGTGGACTTCACACCAGTTATTAACTGCTGACACGTGCCCCGTGTACACAGTCTAGCATGACCTTCCCGCTAGCACGGTCCAAAATTAGTTGAAACTGGATACGAACGATCCTGCGGGCGGCAAAATCTCCCGCCTCCTTCTAAAATTTCCGCCACCTTAGTCTTTAGCATGCGAAATCCCCCTTTTGTCCTTGGTGGACGGAGACCAATAGTTACAATACCGCCCTCATCTACATGATAGGTCGGGGCTGCTTTGGTAACTTCCGGTTCCCCCACTACACGGCACCCCCATTTCCTCTCCCCCTCCCGCAAAAACGACTAACTCCACAGCACCAGAGCATCTTACTTCACGCCGTCCATACTTCATCGCCCTTTCTCCCCTCCCCTCTCGGAACCCTAGACTGCTCATCCACCAGTGTACCATAGCCCATTCACTGCCAGCGGCGTCCACCTCGCCGGATCTGCTTCTGCGGCCGCATCTACCACTCCCACCTCCCCTAGAAACAAGTAGACTGCTCATCCACCACTATACCCCAGCCCATTCAGTGCCAGCCTTGTCCACGGCGCCGGATCTGCTTCGCCGGTACTCTCGTCAACCGCCGCGCATCTGCAGCGGCTCATTCGTACTCCCCACCGGAGACGCTTCGTCCACACCCCCCGGAGCCGCCCCACCGACGCCCCCGTCGACGGCCTCTGATCCTCTTCGCCGACACCTTCCTCAACCCTACCGGAGCCGCTTCGCCGACACCTTCCTCAACCCTACCGGAGTAGCTTCGCCTATATCATTCTCAACCCTACCGGGGCCGCTTTGCCAACTCACAAGTCCACGGCCTCAGATCCGCTTCCTCGCACCCTCATCCAACCTACCGGAGCAGCTTCTGACGCCCCATCCACGGCCGCAGATCCACATCGTCGACACCACCCTTAACCCAACCACCGGAGCAGCTTCTGACGCCCCGTCCACGGTCGCAGATTCGCATCGTCGACACCATCCTTAACCCAACCACCGGAGCAGCTTCACCTATGCCCTCGTCCACGGCCATAGATCCGCTTCGCCCACACCGTAGTCCACCCTATCGGAGCCGCTCCACAAACACCCTACTCGACGGTTCTAGATATCCTTACCGGACCCCGATAGCCAACGCAACGTCATCACCCTCTACGTTTCTAACCAGATTCCCACAGTCTGGAGAGATGCCAAGCACCCGCCACGGCCTAGGTACTTGTCACCTTTAAACCCGTCCAGCATCACCTGCCCGATGTACTTCAAATATACTAACCGGTCGCTGTTACCTGTTATGCATCTAGCAAAAACTACAAGGACGATGTTTCTTATGGATCTAACAGCTTGGCCAACCAAGATCCTGGACCGAGGCATTGCTATGATCTTGTAAGCGCATCTCTCTCTCTTGTATTGTTCTGTGCCTGCCAGCATGCTTTGCTAGGATTTTCGACCAGTAATCCCTTTGTGCAGACAATGATTTCTACTACTGGCTGCTAAATTAGATATGTAGATGTCATACATGATACTACCTCGTACCTCCGTTCCTAAATATAAGTCTTTCTAGAGATTCCACTATAGGCTACATAGGGAGCAAAATGAGTGAATCTACACTCGAAAATGCATCTATATACATCTGTATGTGGTTCATACTGGAATTTCCACAAAGACATATATTTAGGAACAGGGGCAGTACATTACACAAAATCGTAGGTGGCATGTAGGAATTCAAGTGCACTACATTAGGCTCCCTTAGAGTGCCTGCTAGTTCAGCATACAGAGTCATGGCTAGTTTATGGTACGCACACAATCGTTAATTGGTGGTTTAAATATGCGCAAGGGATATGCAATGTAGTATCATGTAGAGATGTCTGAAATTAGCCGTGTCAACTTGCAGATAGGGTTACACAATGAAAAAGTACAAGATGTATGTGGCAATTTCATGGAACATCGCAAAAAAAAGGAGAGGCAGCGGTGAGCCTATACAGTGTGCCATGGTACGTCACTCCTCCATTGCAATCATCGTGACATGTTATTTGTATGCCAGTTCTATTAGCCAAGTTTCTTAGGGACAATTATTACGAGTTATCCTAAGAAAATAAGCACCTGTGAATATAAGCTCCATGTAATAAGCCAACCAGTTCTTTTCATTGCGTTTTCAACTTATCTTTGGTATGATCAGTGGAAAGTCTAGATTGCATTATATTTTATTCATTTTGCTGCCCATATGGAAATTAATTTGACTTGCAAACATCACAAATTGAACCCAATGCAGTAATTAATATGATAGGAAAACAGACCATCACTATTTGCTCAAAATGCAAATACAAAGATACCATCTACTTGGCAAAATCTACTTTGGTCAATGTTTTCCATAGAGATCCCATTGCCTAATTTAAACGAAGAACTCATGACCCACATTTAAATGAAGAACAATTATTTATTGAAATTCGATGGTCCAAGTGGCTGGTTATTATCGTATAGCAGCACCACCTGAAAGCATCATATAGCAGCAGCAGCAGTCTGCAATTCATCATATACCAGCAACAGCTCATAGCAAGTCATCATATAGCAGCAGCAGGAGCAGCTCATAGCAATTCATCATATAGCAGCAATAGGAGCAGCTCATAGAAATTCATCATATAGCAGCAGCAGGAGCAGCTTGTAGCAACTCATCATATAGCAGCAGCAGGAGCAGCTTGTAGCAACTCATCATATAGCAGCAGCAACTCATAGCAATTCATCATATAGCAAGAGCAGTAGCTCATAGCAACTCATCATACAACAGCAGCAGCTCATAGCAATTCATCATATAGCAGCAGCAGGAGCAGCTCATAGCAATGCATCATATAGCAGCAGCAGAAGCAGCTCATAGCAATTCATTGTATAGTGGAAAGGGGAGAGGAGATGCAAGCGGGCAGGGCAATCAATGCTTGCGTGTTTGTTTTTACTTGAGGGTCAGGTGTGACACGGGCGTTAGCAGTTGCATTTTGAGTGTAATATAGGCAGACAACAGAGTCATTTCACTATTCCCCTTCCCTTTAATTTTTAGTGAGGTTCTACCTGAAACACCCCCTCCAAAGTGAAATTAGTTAAGCCCAAGCCCATAACTCAAAAATGACTTCTTTACATCTTTTATGGCTTATTTTGACAATATGCCCTGAAAAGGCGGAATCGAACTGGCCCTTAACCTGCAATTCAATTATGCGTGCAATGATCAATCACTCCTGCCTGCTATCTGTACATTTAGGCATCATCATACATGGCATAAGCTAATACATGTGCATCCCATTGTAGAATCTGGAATATGCAATGTTTATGTTAGTTCATACGTTGCACATGATGTTTAAATGCCCCTTAAATCTGGTCAGTCAAGTGATGGTCTTTAAGCCTCCTTCTTTGCTTCTTTTCTTGATATGTAAGATTTGCTCACACATCTGTTCAATTGCTTGTTTGCATCAGCCAGACATACTAGGACTGTTTACTTTGATTACTTGCTGTTCTTGACATAACACTCTAACAGAGCTTGTCAATGATTTAAACACTAAGGGTTGTTGTAGTGGGGCCTTGTCTAACTCATAGGTGACATAAAGGTTTGTTGTACACTACAGTAGGCTCTCCAAGAGTACCTGGAGATCCAGTTCGAAGGTATGCCTAGTTTTTACATAGTGCAGACATAGTAAATGCTCATTTCATTGTGTGCAAGTGCAAGAGATGCGGCACGTTTCATTATGTGGTGTTGTTTTGTTATAATCTCATTCTTTTGTGTTCACAGACTGGAAAGTATGCATATTCATCTTCCAAGGAGACGAGTAACTAGTTTGTGTCACCTTGCAGAGGGGTGCAATGAAGATAAGATTGAGGATTTACAAGTACAAGATGTTAGGAAGGAGCCTTGCAAGAGAAGTAGGAGCTACGCTGAGCCTCTTCAACCTACTAAGGTAAGTCACTGTATGCAACTCAACAGTTCAATTCCTTGTCTGTGTAACACCCGGGTAATCAAGCTACAGTAATTCCACGCCAATGGTGCCACATCACCACGGTTACTGTTACTAATCTACCGTTAGTTCAAAACCGAGTAAAATTCAAATTTAAAATGCAAGTCAAATAATTTAAAACTTCAAAAGTAAAATAAAAATGTTGGTGGTGTTGCCAATATTCACTAAGGATTTATCATGTAGATATCAACATCATTTGAATTCACAAAATACCCTAGGAATTAAGACAGTGGACCCGCATCAAATTAATTGGCCTTTTCAATTTCTAGAAATACTTCAACAATTAAAAATGCTCTGAAACTTTTTGTGACACCCCACCATATTGTAAATAAATTATGTGCTAAGTTTCGTGTTTAGAAAAATTCAATGGGTAGCTCAAACTATTGCAAAACAGTAAAGAAAATAGGAAACAGTCAAATAAAAAGAAAAACGAAACCAGATAGAAAAATAGGGAAAACCTATCTACTGTTGGACTCGACCTCAAGTGCACAGGGAGGCCCAGCCCAACTATGGGTCACCTCCGACCTTCGCTATAGTGGAGGCAGTAGGCGTGGAGGCCATCCGCCATGGCCACCGGCCACGCGTCGGCCATCCCGCGGACTTCCCCTGTCCCAGACGCCTACAAGGCCTTCCCCGCGCCCCTACCCGAAACCCTAACCCTCTCATTCTCGCCCCCTCGCGTCGTTGCTCTCCTCCCCGCCTGCGTCCGAGCTCAACCGAACCCCATCGTCGCCGTCGCGTCGTCGTTGCCATGACCATGGCCTGCCCTCGCCATCGTGAGACGCCCAGGGGGACTACCGTCGTCGTCCACATCAGCCCCGCCCTTCCACTCGAGCCTGGGAGGTCTCTGCCATCGCCATCGACGTGGTCTTCAACCTCCGGCCACTGCGACGCCATCGATGAATTCGTCGCCTTCACTGCGTCCCCGGCCTCCCCAACCTCGCCATTGAGCTCGCAGTGAGCTCCTCTCCCAATCCCCCTGTTTTCTCCTTCAATTTGTCGCCGTATGCATCGCCCCACGAGGACCAGTCGCCATGGTCGGACCTGGCCCGTCCATACCCCTGGTCGCGCCCTCGCGCGTGCTCGCACCGTGCCTGCTCTGTATGCCTCGCCCCTGAACGTCTCCAGCCGCGACGCCCGTCCGCGCCCGCCGACTGCAGCCCTGGCCGTGCGCCCGTGCTTGGCCGCCATGGTCGCCGGCACCGCGAGCCACCACGCGTGCTCGCGCACGGACCCCCTCCCTTTCTTCTCCTTGGGTCGACCCGGCCGCCCCCGCTCATCTTGCGCGTGCAGCGCCGCCGCACTCCTCGCGCTCGCCCCTGCTCACCACGAGCCGGCGTGCCCCCGCTGCCCTGCGTGCGCCTACAGCCGCCGGCCACCTCTCCTCCGCCCCGCCGCCTTGTTCCGGCCGGGCGCGCCGGCAACCCGCGCGACCCTTGGCCGTCGGCACCCGCGCCCGACTCCCCCCCCCCCCCCCCCGCGCACTGCATCGCTGCCGCTACCGCCGGCGGCCGCCTCTGGCCGCCCTGCTGGCTGCAGGTGCCCCGCCGCCCGCGCGTCCAGCTCACCTTGCCGGCGTGCGCACTCCGCCGCTCGCCCCGGCCTCCTGCTCCTGCCGCCCCGCTGCTGCCCCGCCTGCCGCCGCCCCCAGCTCCCGCGCGCCGTCGCCCTACGCTCGCCTCCGCCTGTTGCGGCCGGCCGACGAGCCCTCGCCCCGCCGCACCGGGCTTCGGCCCCGACGGGCACCCACGCTCGCCCCGGGTTGCCCAGCCCCTGGTTAAAAAAACAAAGAAAAAAAACAATAACTAAAATTAAATAAATAGATTAATTAATTAATTACGGAATTAATTAACCTAATTAATGTAACTTAATTAGCTAATTAACATGTGATTGGCTTGATGTGTCAATGACAGTAGGACCCCACCACTAATTAGACTGATTTAAACAAATTGATAAAACACATGTGACATTGACATGCGGGTCCCGCACACACTATTCACTGTGTTGACCAGTCTTCGTTGACCGGGTCAACTGGGCTATCCGACCCCACCTGTCAGCCCCTGGTGCACCGCTGGGTGCACTGCACCGGGTGCACCCAGCCCTTTTTCGAATTAGTTAATAAAAGCAATTTTAGAATATGTTTAAATCTTTGAAAATCATAGAAATTAAACCGTAGCTCGGATGGAAAAACTTTGTACATGAAAGTTGCTCAAAACGACGAGACGAATCCAGAAACACAGCCCGTTCGTCCACCACACATCCCTAGCATAGCGAACACGCAACTTTCCGCCTCCGGTTCATCTGTCCGAAAACGTGAAACACCGGAGATACTTTCCCGGATGTTTCCCCCCTTCGTCGGTATCACCTCCTATCGCGTTAGGGCATACCTAGCACCGCCTATTGCCTCATTATGTTTTGTGATGCTTTGTTTGCATTATATTTATTGTTTCTTCCCCCTCTTCTCTCGCTAGACACCGAGACCAACGCCGCTGCTATCCAGTACGCCTACGGTGTTGACGACCCCTCTCTTTTGCCAGAGCAACCAGGCAAGCCCCCCCCTTGATCACCAGATATCGCCTATTCTTCTCTATACTGCTTGCATTAGATTAGTGTAGCATGTTACTGCTTTCCATTAATCCTATCCTGATGCATAGCCTGTCCTTGCTACTACTGTTGTTACCTTTACCTGCAATCCTAATGCTTAGTATAGGATGCTAATTTATCATCAGTGGCCCTACATTCTTGTCCGTCTGCCATGCTATACTATTGGGCCGTGATCACTCAGGAGGTGATCATGGGTATATACTATATACTTTATACATGATACATGTGGTGACTAAAGTCGGGTCGGCTTGTGGAGCACCCGTGAGTGATTCACGGATTGGGGGCTGAAAGGACCTTTGTCCCAACGGCCCTCTATGTGGATCTTTGTGACGAAGCGACAGGGCAGGTTGAGACCACCTAGGAGAGAGGTGGGCCTGACCCTGGTCGGCGTTTGCGGTTATTTCAAGATAACACGTTTAACGAGATCTTGGTATTTGATCTGAGTCTGGCCACTGGCGTATACGCACTAACCATCTACGCGGGGACAGTTATGGGCACTCGATGTCGTGGTCAGCCGAAGCCTTCGTGACGTCAGCGACTGAGCAGCGCGCGTCGGATTGGACTAGAACGCCTGCTAGGCTAGGTCTGCTTCCGGCCACCCTCGCAACGTGCAGGTGTGCAATGGGCGATGGGCCCAGACCCCTGCGCCATAGGATTTAGACCGGCGTGCTGACCTCTCTGTTGTGCCTAGGTAGGGCTGCGACGTGTTGATCTTCCGAGGCCGGGCATGACCCAGAAAAGTGTGTCCGGACAAATGGGATCGAGCGTGTTGGGTTATGTGGTGCACCCCTGTAGGGAAGTTGATCTATTCGAATAGCCGTGTCCCTCGGTAAAAGGACGACCCGAAGTTGTACCTTGACCTTATGACAACTAGAACCGGATACTTAATAAAACACACCCTTCCAAGTGCCAGATACAACCGGTGATCGCTCTCTCACAGGGCGACGAGGAGAGGATCATCGGTTAGGATTATGCTATGTGATGCTACTTGGTGAACTTACCATCTACTCTCTTCTACATTCTGCAAGATGGAGGTGGCCAGAAGCGTAGTCTTCGATATGACTAGCTATCCCCCTCTTATTCTGGCATTCTGCAGTTTAGTCCACATATGATAGCCTTATTCCATTTGATACCAATGCATACATATGTAGTGTAGCTCCTTGCTTGCGAGTACTTTGGATGAGTACTCACGGTTGCTTTGCCCTCTATTTTCCCCCTTTCTATACCCGATTGTTGCGACCAGACGTTGGAGCCCAGGAGCCAAACGCCACTTTCGATGACGACTCCTTCTACACTGGAGGTGCCTACTACTACGTGCAGGCCGTTGACGACGACCAGGAGCAGTTTAGGAGGATCCCAGGCAGGAGGCCTGTGCCTCTTTCGATCTGTATCCTAGTTTGTGCTAGCCTTCTTAAGGCAAACTTGTTTAACTTATGTCTGTACTTAGATATTGTTGCTTCCGCTGACTCGTCTATGATCGAGCACTTGTATTCGAGCCCTCGAGGCCCCTGGCTTGTATTATGATGCTTGTATGACTTATTTATGTTTTAGAGTTGTGTTGTGATATCTTCCCGTGAGTCCCTGAACTTGATCGTACACATTTGCGTGCATGATTAGTGTACGATTGAATCGGGGCGTCACAGTTTGTTTCAGGCATAGTTAATTTTCTCTTTTCAATTGCTTTATTTGTCCTCAGTTAATGAGATACCCAAATAATCATGCCTGATGTTCGGTACTTGTATCAATATTAGTGGACATAATTAAAGGCCTTACCATTAATTTACTCTGCCGAAGTGTGCCTGAAGCTTTGAAGTCTATTAACCAACTATTATTGCATGAGGCTCACAATCTAGTTTATACTACGCTAATGATTGCATAGTTTTGCCTACTGTAGTATGTTTGTATGAAACCCTCTGCTATTCATTATGCTCCCCTAAGACTTTAATTGAGGCACAGAATGGCCAACTGCTTTCTTACTTATACGCAACATGTTGTCTAAATTTGTAACTTGTCTGTGTTTTCGATTGGGCCCCAACATCATGCTCCTCTGGTGAGCTAAGAGGGATTTCTGTATGCAGGCTGCACAGACTATCTTTTTTATAATTTTTAAAATATCACCTGCTTATGCTTCATGACGTGTAACATTTTTTTTGAAAGTGACATGTAACATTATTGTTAGTCCTGTTTTGCCATGTAGTACAAAATAGTGTCTTGTTCACTTCACTGTTGTAACTATATTTTTGCCCTAGTCATGTGTACTTACAGAAACATTTCAGGATGAAGTGACATCAACACAAAGATCTGCGAGCAGTGCGGCATGGCCGTTAACGAATGATTATGGATTGGAATTGGAATGTGTTGATGTTCTCAAGCATCAACTAGAGGTGGCAAGACAATGTGTACATCATTGTCAACGTATAATCAACAAGTTGAGACTGGACATGCAGGTATCAGATGCAGGAGTCAAAAAAATGAAATAAGACACTGAGGTAACCATGAAGGAATTGGAGATTTTGCAGACTGAAATTTGTGCTATCTGAATCCAGCCAATCCTATTTTCTGAAGAGATTATAGTTCAAATGGAGTTAAGTTGATGCGCGTCCATGATGTATGAGCTATATTTGCCCAGTGTATGTAATTTGTTGTTTGTGTATGCTTTATTATCACCTGTGCTGAACCATAATGCCCAGTGGGTATAATTGGCTGTAATTTCTTTATTGTATAGTGTAGGATTATTCTACCTTTCTATGCCTTGATCTCTTTGTTGTAATAGTGTAGGCTTTTTAGAGGTGATAGTATTGAGTAGGATAATTCTTTGAATATGCTATATCGTTCAAACGGGGGCCAATTCGCCCGACCATGGCCCTTCACGGGCCGTCGGATCCATGGGCCTTCTACGTCTCGTAGGATCCATGGGCCTTCTACGTCTCGTAGGATCCATGGGCCTTCTACGCCTCGTAGGATCCATGGGCCTTCTACATCTCGTAGGATCCATGGGCCTTGTACATCTCGTAGGATCCATGGGCCGCTGGCTCATTTATGGGTCTTGTACGGGCCTTTAATGGGCCGTAGATGGGCCTTTAATGGAAATCATACGTTTTATGGGCTGACCATAATGGGCCGTTAATAGGCCGTATTTGGTGATGCTATGAAAATGGCCCAAGAGGCTAACGGTCCGCAAATGGGCCGACTGTAACGACGGGCTGAACTTGGCCCACAAACAGAAAATGACAGTAACGGGCCGTAAGTAACCGAATGTTGCAAATGAGCCCAAGAATAAATGGGCCCTCAGAAGGCCGAAGGTTAACTTGGGCTGGAAACGGCCCAACGAAATAACGGGCCGTTAATGGGTATAAAGTGATACACTGTTCATTACGGGCCAGTTTCATCACAGGTCGTTAATGGGTGTAAAGTAATACATTGTTCATTATGGGCCAGTTTCAGCACGGGCCGCTAATGGGCCAAGAGTTACAAAGGGCCTCATATGGGCCGAAAAACGTCATGGGCTATACATGGGCCAGAAGTGAAAACGGGCTAGAATCATATTGGACGGCCCAAATGACGCTACTGTGCCTAATTCGGA
Organism: Triticum urartu; assembly: GCF_003073215.2. Lineage (NCBI taxonomy): Eukaryota > Viridiplantae > Streptophyta > Magnoliopsida > Poales > Poaceae > Triticum > Triticum urartu. Next base: position 432,084,065 of record NC_053024.1, on the reverse strand, counting down.
TAGGGCGTAACGGGCCTTGGATTAGCGGGCTGTAAATGGGCTATATGCGAACAGGTCGTTAACAGGCTTTCCATGGGCCGGCCCGCCAGCTTTTGACCAAGTCAAATGGGCCGGCCTTTTCACAGGAATGGGCCACTGTTAGGCCGTGCCACGTGTCGACGTATCATAGGCGCCTTTTGTCCAGTGAGTATATGACATCTGTCCCAACGATGAGCCAACACGTGTTTCCTCTAGCCAATGATGATTTTACATGTGGAAAATCCCCATTGGTCGGGGCTGTTAATGGGTTATCGGATCCAAAACCCGAACAGATAGCTTAACGGCGTTCCGTTACGGTGGATGCCACGTGTCGGTCACCCTTGACGAAAGCACTTCTGTGACGCGTGCTTTATTGTCATGGAAGTGGACACTTCCATGATGATAATTTTGGTAATGTCATGGAACACTTCTATGACAGCACAGGTATGACTATCTTGATTCTGTCATAAATTTGTCATGGATGTACATGCATGACAAAAAAAGCGACTTACTGTGACAAACACGTATCATCACGGAAGTGTATTTTTTTGTAGTGTTCGTCACTGGCATTGAAGGTAATAGCCGTGTCACTCCATGGATTTGTTGCTGCTACGTGGCAGATTTCGGCCATGCTGCGGAGTGCTCGCTTGCGCCTATTATTTGACGCAAAGGTCTCAAAGACTGTTAACACCGTATTGTTATCCACGGGATGGTGCTCTGTGGCATTTGGGATAAGAAGATCCTCACCACTTTTGGCCACCTGCCGGAGTATCCAACATGCTCTAAGGCTGTGTGTTGGTATTGTATCCGTTGTACTATGAATTTTGCAGGGTCCGTTAAGCCATCCCTCCAGTACGGTTCCATGCCCTGTAGAGGGTTTTTGTTTCTTTGCAACTAGCTCGGGCGTCTTATGATAGTGCACCCTTTTAATTCGGACTGGGTGTATATTTGGAGCCGGATTATCCCAAAATTTCGTTTCGGTTTTCCAGGCGCTTTCCATCGCACAGTACTTTCGTACTATGGACGCCAAGTCAGCGAAGTGTGATATGTCACGGCGACTTAAGGCGTTAAGGATTCCCTTGTCCATGCAATTATTGCAGAAAAGTGAGACTGCATCTTCCTCGCGACAGTCCTTAACCTTGTTCATCACAAGGAGGAATCTCGCCCAATAATGATGTACTGCTTCATGGGGCTCTTGCCTGATGTGGGAAAGATCGTTTATGTCTGGGTGGGTGGGTGGATTTGAGTCCGAACCCCTACCCGATCTGAGACCCAGGGGCCGAGGAGTTTCCAATCTTGGAAGTTCGGGTTCCGGAGTGTTACCCGATAAGTTTGGCCCACTGCCTGATTCTAGGTTCAGGGCTTGGGTAATGTCCTCCCGTAAGCGGGTATCCGGCTCGGAGAGCTCAGGAATCCGGACATAGTTGGTCCTCAAAATAGAGGAAGAGTTGCCACATTGTTCCTCCACCACCGCAACGTGATGGGTGACAGGTGGAGAGTTAATCTCCCTTTGATCGGGTTTAAGCCCAATCCGATCATAGTTTGTAGCGACTCCCAAGGTGGCGATGTGATCCAAGAGTTCGTTTAGGGAAGAGAGCTCCATTGGATCCATCTTCTCGGCAACTTCCAAGCCGATGTGGAGGTTGTTTTTGATGACCCGAGAAGTCATCGTCGGTGCAGCGGCCGAACAGGCAGTCATGACGAAGCTGCCTAGCCGGAGAGTTTGGCCGACAGCCAGAGCTCCCCCGGTGGTAATGTTGCTTTTAACAACGAGACGAGGCATCCTTCCTTACGGCGACGTCACGGAGGAACTCTCAATGAAAGCACCAATGTCGGTGTCAAAACCGGCGGATCTCAGGTAGGGGGTCTCGAACTATGCGTCTAAGGTGGATGGTAATAGGAGGCAGGGGACACGATGTTTTACCCAGGTTCGGGCCCTCTTGATGGAGGTAAAACCCTACGTCCTGCTTGATTTATTCTTGATGATATGAGTATTACAAGAGTTGATCTACCATGAGATCGGAGAGGCTAAACCCTAGAAGCTAGCCTATGGTATGATTGTATGTTGTCCTACGGACTAAAACCCTCTAGTTTATATAGACACCGGAGGGGGCTAGGGTTGCACAAGGTCGGTTACAAAGGAGGAGATATACATATCCATATTTCCTAGCTTGCCTTCCACGCCAAGTAGAGTCCCATCCGGACACAAGATGAAGTCTTCAATCTTGTATCTTCATAGTCCAACAGTCCGACCAAAGGATATAATCCGGCTGTCCGGATACCCCCCAATCCAGGACTCCCTCAGAGGCGTAACTTGATTGTGGTCCATCATACGGCTCCCACACATAATTTTTCCTTTTCCTTTTTACCATTTTTTTGGTCTCATCTCTACAGGCCCCCCTCGATGGCCTGATCACCGGTCCTTTCGAAGGACGGATATACCAAGGCGGCAAGGAGCACAGATGTGTGGGGGAATCCCTAGATGTTCTTCTTGACGATCATCCCACCTGTTTTCAGGACCCGCACGCAGCTCCCCCTTGGTCTTGGCATGTTAAATAGCCAGGCTTCCTATCGCACTATTTGTATAAGTACGCTTTGACGTATCAATCAAATTATAATGGAAACAGTTTGCAGCCCAACTTACGTGGCACTAGCTTACTACTTCATTTTATTATTCTTATCGATTGCACCCGTACACTTTCGTACGCTTTAATTCGCCAGGGGCTTCATTGTGCTCCATACTACAGCAACAAAGTCCGAACACTTTTTACAGTACAGTTCGGCACCCCGAATTTTAGCATTATATGCATCGGCTCCAAATCATGTCTTTGGTCAATAGTTGGGTTGCCCGGCTCCAGTGCTTGCTACCTTACGTTTCGTCGTATCGGCTAGGGTAGTAAATGGAGAACTACTATGATTGTGTTTCTGGTTTATTCGAGCAAACACCTCAGTAGAGAAAGCCAAAAACTGACTGTCATGATACGGCGAGAGCTAGTCAGCTATTGGGAGGTTACAAATCTTTTATGATTTTTTCTGCATTATGCGACGAATCGTCCTTTACCCGATCAAGTGTCTACAGCACCCTAGTCCGTATTAAATACTAACTAGGGGATGCGCCTACTTTTCTATTGTCAAACTCCTATGGCTAAGTGAGGGTGATAAAGCCACATAGTCCGATTGCCTGGTTCGTTGCGCTAAACACCTCCTTCAAGGACCAAACTCTTGTATCAAGAGTGTTTAGATTCCATTCTGAACACCCCCGTACTACCTACGTGGGGGCTAAAGCCGACGACTGGCCAACTCTCAGATTTAACAAAACGGCTGCATAGGAGATAAAATTTCAAAACAACAAACATTATATTACATAACGGCTTTTTTTCATAATACAGGAAGGGATAACATGAATGACTTCTTTCAAAGATAATGTCTTTCGAACACTGGCCCTCTACAATGCGGGATCCCTTTAGGACATCATCAAAATACCGCTCGGGCGTGCGGTGCTCCTTGCCCGCGGGCGTCCCTCCGTCGCGAGCTTGATGGCGTCCATCTTCGCCCACTGCACCTTGACACAGGCGAAGGCCATCCGTGCACCTTCAATGCAGACCGACTTCTTGATGGCGTCAAGCCGAGGGCAGGCATTGACCAGCCGCTTCATGACCCCGAAGTTGCTGCTGGGTATGGCGTCGGTAGGCCATAGACGGATTATCAAATCCTTCATGGCCATTTTGGCCACCCTATGCAGTTCGGTCAGCTGTTTCAGCTGATTGCTAAAGGGCATCGGATGCTCTGGCGCAAGGTATTGCGACCAGAGCAGCTTCTCTGTTGAGCTTCCCTCTTCGGCTCAGAAAAATTCTGCAGCATCGGCAACACTACGTGGTAGATCCGCAAATGCCCCTGGAGAACTCCAAATCTGGGTCAGTAACAGGAACCTTTTCTTCACATCCTTGCTCTGCATAATAAAGGCCTTACTCGCCGCGATTTTTCTGGCCTCCTGGATTTCCTGGAGGGCGCCCTGGGCTTCAACCTGGGCATCGTGTGCGCTTTGGCGGGCCTTGGCAAGTTCATACTCTTGATCCTAAATATTGCGCTCCAAGGACTCGCATTTCTTCATGGTGTCCTTGAGCTCCTGCTGGACCTCACCAACCCTGTCCTCATGCTTCTCGCGAGCGGCTTGTTCCTTCGCTGCTCTCTCCTGGGCTTTATCCAGCACCTTCTTGAGGGTCTCCACCTCGGTCGCCGCTCCTACAAAATATTATGGCACTATGGTCAACACAAATTATTCATCCTTTCTGAATCTACACAAGGTCATTGCATACCTTGATGGTCTTCCAGATGTTTTTCCACGCGGCCGAGCTCTTCCTCGGTCCGCTCCAGACTTTGCTTCAGTCAGGAGACCTTCTGAGGGTCGCAGCCAGGAAAGATGCATGCTTATTCACATAGACATGTATGGTTAGTCTCCTGCGAAAATTAAGTTGATCCTCTGTCCGGCCTTTCTTTTCAAACACGGGACAGTGGCTCAAGGGCTACTGTCTATACTATGACATTCCTTTTGCATAAATTGCATTTTCATACCTCAAAGCCTGTTAGAAGGCTTGTACAGGCTTCGGTCAGTCCGCTCTTCACGGACTGAATCCTCTCAACCACCGTACCCATGAGGGTACAGTGTTCCTCAACAACGGAAGCTCTTCGCGGTGCTTCCAGTAGAGTATCTGGTGCCTCTGGATGGACAGAGGTCACCGGTGGAATCGGTGCACCTCCTTCTATCGAAGGAGGCTGCTTGCCGGATTCCGAATCCGTATAGGTCTCCAGAACTGTATTCGGCTGGGGGTCGGATTGGATATGGCCCCCATCACCGGTCTCCATGGGGATTTGCTCCCCCATGTGTTCGGCGGCCGAGGGTTCACCCTCTGGCGCCACCCTGACGGCCTCCACGGCTCTCCCTGGCCTGGGGAGGTCCTTCGGGACAGCACCTCGGTGTTATCCATGGCCTTGGGAGAATAGGCCGCTGGAAGGGACCCGCTATCCATCACCTTCGGATCCAGCGAGTTCCCCGAAGATGAGGATCGCTGGAGGTCGGAACGAGTCGGACTGCAACGCATAATTCAACATTTTAAAACCATGAAGTAAGGGAGCCGGATATGTGTGTGCGTCTTTGAGTACTTACGATTCGGCGAGGGGCTTATCCCTGGGGCGCCACTCGGAGCTATTGTCGATGTCCCATGCGGGGTTGTCCGTGAGGGAAACCTTCCCCTTTTTGGACGCCTCTGCCTCCAGATGCATGGAGGCCGCCCTTTTCTTCCTTCCCCCCTCCGGGGGCGAGATGTTTTCCTCCTCCTCCTCCTCGTCTTCGGTGTGGGAGGAGTGGGTCTCGGCGTCTTCGGACGTCACGTCCGAAGTGCCCTTACGGCGGAGACCACTCCTGGTCTCCTTGGCCGTTTTCTTGGCCTTCTTCTCCGGCGCTTGGTAGGGCGCCGAAACCAGCATCTTCATCAGAACAGGGATTGCTGGGTCTTTGGGCAGCGAAGCCGGACACTGGATCTGCTCGGCCTTCTTTGTCCAGCCCTGAAAAAACAAACAGGGAAGCTTAGGCTTCTTCCTTGACTATGCAAGTAAAGGATACACCTTGAAATACGGAAAACTTACTGAACTGGCGGGATGGGCCAGGTCGTGCCCACGGTCCTCGGTATCCGTCGGCCACGTCTCGTTGGCCTTGAAGAGCACCTTCCAGATGTCTTTGTGCGTAGTGCCGAAGAACTGTTGCAAGGTATGGTGCTTGGCCGGATCAAACTCCCAAAAATGGCAAGTCCGGCTTTGGCACAGAAGGATCCGGCGAACAAGCATCACCTGGATCACATTGACAGGCTTGATGTTCTTGTCTACCCATGCTCATGACGCGCGTTTGGAGCGCTGTCAGCTCGTCCGACGAAGACCAGTCCAGGCCCTTCTCTAGCCAGGAGGTGAGCCGCATCGGGGCTCCGGACTGGAATTCGGGAGCCGCGGCCCAGGTGGCATCGCGAGGCTCTGTGACATAGAACCACTGCTGTTGCCACCCTTTGACGGTCTCCACGAAGGTACCTTTGGGCCATGAGACATTGGGCATCTTGCTCACCATGCCGCATCCGCACTCTACGTGTTGACCACCCACCACCTTCGGCTTCACATTGAAGATCTTTAATCACAATCCGAAGTGGGGTGGGATGCGGAGGAAGGCCTCGCACATGACAATGAATGCCGAGATGTTGAGGAAGGAGTTGGGGGCTAGATCGTGGAAATCCAGCCCGTAGTAGAACATGAGTCCGCGGATGAATGGGTGGAGAGGGAATCCCAATCCGCGGACGAAGTGGGGGATGAATACTACCCTCTCATGGGGCTCCGGGGTGGGGATGATTTGCCCCTTTGCTGGAAGCCGGTGGGCGATTTCCTTGGCTAAGTACCCGGCCTCCCGGAGCTTGGTGATGTCCTTCTCCTTGACATAGGAAACCATCCACTTGCCCTGCGCTCTAGATCCGGACATGGCTGGAGTGCTTTTTTGAGGTGGAAAGGATGGAAGCTTGGGCGCTGGAGCTCGAGAATGGATGGGTGGAGAGAATGAAGGCGTGGGTGAAAGGGTGAAATCCTTATCCCTTTATAAAGGCTGCGAATATCAAGCGCCTTCCCACTCGCCTTAAAACTCGCCTATTCCCCAAGCGTCGTGCAGACGGCTTGGTTGGATTACCCACGCTTGTATTGATGAGAATCCCGCAATAAGGGGACACGATCTCTGCTTCGACAAGACGTGCCAATAAAACCACAGCTCCGAATAATGACCGGGCAGTGATGTGATGTCACGCTAGAAAAGTTGTTAGTGGATTGGACTCGTGAAATATTATACTCTCTACGTGTGTGTGTGTGTGTGTGGTACTCGTTTTGCAGAGCCATACATGTTTTCAGTATTCGAAGGCCGTTTTGGAGTATTCAGAGGAGGAACCCACCTTGCAATGTCGAAGACAATCTGCGCACTGGACACATCATCATTGAAGCCTGGTTCAGGGGCTACTGAGGAAGTTCTGGATTAAGGGGTCCTCGGGCGTCCGAACTATGTAACATGGGCCAGACTAGTGGGCTATGAAGATACAAGATAGAAGACTTCTCCCCGTGTCTGGATGGGACTCTCCTTTGCGTGGATGGCAAGCTTGGCGACCGGATGTATTATTTCCTTTCTCTGTAACCGACTTTGTATAACCCTAGGCCCCTCCGGTGTCTACATAAACCGGAGGGTTTAGTCCGTAGAGGCAATCACAATCATACATGCTAGACTTCTAGGGTTTAGCCACAACGATCTTGTGGTAGATCAACTCTTGTAATCCTCATACTCATCAATATCAATCAAGGAGGACGTAGGGTATTACCTCCATCAAGAGGGCCCGAACCTGGGTAAAACATCGTGTCCCCTGCCTCCTATTACCATCAACCTTAGACGCACAGTTCGGGACCCCCTACCCGAGATCCGCTGGTTTTGACACCGACACTAAGGTTTCAACTATGGTCCGTAGAAGTAGTATCAAAGCACCTAAACCCCCTGAGCAAATCAAAGTACAACCTACTGTTGCAATGGTTAAGGATCTCTTGGTCAATAATATTGATGGGCGTGTTATTTACTTCGTTGGTGAAGCTACTAGAATTGCCAAACCCGATGGGAAAGATAAACATAGACCCGTTGTTGGCATGCCCGTTGTCTCGGTTAAAATAGGAGATCACTGTTATCATGGTTTATGTGACATAGGTGCTAGCGTGAGTGCTATTCCTTTTCCCTTATATCAAGAAATTATGAATGACAAAGCACTCGGTGAAATAGAAGACATAGATGTTACTATTAAACTTTCTAATAGAGACACCATCACACCACTTGGGATTGTTAGAGATGTTGAAGTCTTGTGTGGGAAAATAAAATACCCTACTAATTTTCTTGTTCTTGGTTCCCCACAGGATGACTTTTGTCCCATTATCTTTGGTAGACCTTTATTGCACACCGTTAATGCTAAAATAGATTCTGAGAAACGAACTATCGGTGTTAGCTTTGGTGATGAGTCTCATGAGTTCAATTTTTCCAAGTTTAGTAGAAAACCTCATAAAAAAGAATTGCCTAGTAAGGTTGAAATTATTGGTCTTGCTTCTATTGTTGTACCTCCTACTGATCCTTTAGAACAATCTGCTAGACCATGAAAATGATTTGCATATGCACGAAAGAAATGAAATATATAGAATCTTGTTCGAACAACAACCTCTGCTTAGGCACAATTTGCTTATTGAAACTCTAGGAGGTCCTCCTCCACCTAAAGGTGATCCTGTGTTTGAATTAAAACAGTTACCTGACACTTTGAAATATGCTTATCTCACAATGAGAACAAGATTTATCCTGTTATTATTAGTGTTAACCTTTCAGAACATGAAGAAGAAAGATTATTGAAAGTTCTAAGGAAGCACCGAGCTGCCATTGGATATACTCTTGATGATCTTAAGGGCATCAGTCCCACTCTATGTCAGCATAAGATTAATATGGAACCTGATGCTAAACCCGTTGTTGATCACCAATGTCGATTAAATCCGAAGTTGAAATAAGAGGTATGAATGGAAATGTTAAAACTTCTGGAAGTAGGTATAATCTATCCTATAGATGATAGTAGATGGGTAAGTCATGTCCATTGTGTCCCTAAGAAAGGAGGTATTACTGTTGTTCCTAATGATAAGAATGAACTTATTCCACAAAGAATTGTTACAGGCTATAGAATGGTAATTGATTTTAGAAAATTAAACAAAGCAACTAGTAAAGATCATTACCCTCTACCTTTTATTGATCAAATGCTAGAAAGATTATCTAAGCACACACATTTTTGCTTCCTTGATGGATATTCTGGCTTTTCACAAATACCTGTTTCTCAACCTGATCAAGAAAAGACCACTTTTACTTGTCCTTTTGGAACTTATGCTTATAGACGTATGCCTTTTGGTTTATTCAATGCACCCGCTACCTTCCAAAGATGTATGACTGCTATATTCTCTGACTTTTGGGAAAATATTGTTGAGGTTTTCATGGATGACTTTTCTGTTTATGGGAAGTCTTTTGATGATTGTTTAAGAAATCTTGATCGAGTTTTGCAGAGATGTGAGCAAACAAATCTTGTCTTGAATTGGGAGAAGTGCCACTTTTTAGTTAACGAAGGTATTGTTTTGGGACATAAAATTTCTGAAAGAGGTATTGAGGTGGACAAAGCTAAGGTTGATGCAATTGAGAAAATGCCATGTCCTAAAGATATCAAAGGTATTCGTAGTTTCCTTTGTCATGCTGGTTTCTATAGGAGATTTATCAGACTTTTCTAAAATTTCTAGGCCTCTTACAAATCTTTTGCAAAAGGATATTCCTTTTCTATGATGATTGTTTAGAAGCCTTCAAAACACTCAAGAAAGCCTTAATTTCTGCACCTATTGTTCAACCACCTGACTGGAACTTGCCTTTTTAAATTATGTATGATGCTAGTGATTATGTTGTTGGTGTTGTTCTAGGACAAAGAGTTGATAAGAAACTGAGGCCCTGTTTGATAACAAAGTATTTTCTATGTATTTTATGAATACTACAGTTTTTTAGATTACCACAGCTTTAATTACAGTAAGCTGTTTGGTCACCTCTAAAAATTTTGGTTCCAATACTGTAGTATTTGCAAAACCGCAGTTTTTTCTCTGTATTAAAAAAAGAACTCCAGACCTCTTTTTTTAAAACTGAGCACGCTGAAAAAACAACTCCATACACAATCACGTGCCTTGTCTCTCGATGTGCATCTACCGGTGCCTCTCGACGGTGACAGCTCATTCCAGAGTTTGAAGACCGCCCAGTTGAAGGCAGCATGCTGTGGTACCTCAGACTAGTTTAGTTGCCTAATCTTATTGTAAGCTAGTTTAGTGCATAGATGTTTAGTGCATGTCCGTTCAAGTTTGTGGATGCGGCTGGTTGTTCAGTATGCAACAGTCAGCAAGTTGTGTACACGCGTGTTTGCGACTTGTTAACAAATGGCTAACTGCAAATTTAAATTACATATAAGTTCTAGCCAAATAGGTCTACAGTATTGCAAATACTTCAAAATACTCGAGTATGTTATTACTGTGGTATCGTACGCCTATAGAAAAAAATACTGCAGTTTCTAAATACTTTGGTTTTACAATACTTTGCTATCAAACATAGCTTGAATGTTATTCACTACACAAGTAAAACTCTAGACAGTGCATAAAGAAATTATGCTACTACTAAAAAATAATTTCTAGCAGTGGTTTTTGCTTGTCATAAATTTAGATCCTATCACTGGTATGCGTCGGTCCTAAACAAACGTTTATCAACCCCTTTCCGCGACGGCATTTGGAACCGTCGCCAAGTGAGTGTGGGCGATAGGGGGGGTCCTTCCCACACGACCCAAAAACCGTCGGGGATATGCCCTCCTGGCACACATGCTCAGCAAAATGAGGTTGTGTGCAACCGGTGAGCTCAAATACAGAAATACGTACAGTAGAGCTAAAAATACAATTATACGGCAAAATTGTTTCCGGTCGCAAGTACATCCCACACAGTCAGTCCCCGCTAAACATTTGTGTTCGTATGTACATCCCACACAGTCACTCCAAGGAAAATGTTTTCGTTCACAGGTACATCACACACAATTTTTCCTGTTAAATCGTTTGCGTTATTGAATGTATCACACACGGTCCATACAAGAAATTGTGTGGCAAAGGCTGTCCATCACACATAGTTTTTATGTGGTAAACGTTTGCACAAGGTGGCCTGACGCAAACAGTTTTCAAGAGAAAGTCATGTGTGATTGTTCATTGATCCAACACGGTTTATTCCTAGAAACTGTGTGTGTTGCCTGAGGTCATCACCCACGGTATTTTTTCAACAACCGTTTGCAATAGCAAAACCCAATTAGCAGGCTAATTCGTCATTAGCAGGCTAATTTCCCTATTATTAATAATCCATTTATTACTCTAATTGACATTCATATTAAGCACATAATATGTTTCATTTCCATATTAAGGAAGCGGAATTTCATAATTGAAATACACCAGAGTACAACATGATATAGCTTCAACACACAGCTACCCCATTACACAACTGCACCAGCACCAAGTTTCATATGCAACATGTAGAACCTTTCGAAATTAGCATCATAGATGGTATATAGACAGATGCATCTCATCTGGAAAACTGTTGAAGCGGGAGGCGAATATTGAGCCTTCATTCATGTTGAAGGTCTTTGCAACTTTAGGCCAGTGCATGTGGATGATTGACCGTCCGTCCTTCGTCCTCTTCAGGAACACTTCAATATTGAACCATGGGTGTTGTATGAAAACCTTCCTCGCCTCCTGACCATAGAGGTGGGTTGAGAGGTAATGTAGCGACCAGACCTCAAACAGTCTGATCTCTGTGCTCCGGTGTCATCCCTGGATCAGTAATGCTGACACCACACAGTACTCGGAGGATTTATAGCAGAGTAGCAATCACACACTTATTACATCGAGTGTCTCAAAAGAGAACTTATTACAATAAATATGGCTTAAGGCCATCTAATAACGATAACAGCGGAAGGCTTGGAAGATAAGTGAGTCCATCAACTCCAACGGCATCACTGAGTATAGAACCACGACCTAAAGACTCCTTAATCGTCGTCTGAAAAGTCTGCAACATTAACGTTGCAGCCCGAAACGGGTCAGCACATGGATATGCTGGCAAGATAACACATAGAGAATAATGGAATGCAATGGCTATACTATATGCATATTTGGCTGGTGGAAAGCTCTATGATTACAATTTTTGCGTAAAGCCAATTTTTCCCTACTACAAAGGAATAAAATTAATTACTATCATGGTGGTTGTGAAACATTGAGAATGGTTGACAGCATCCTCAATCCCAATTAAGTATCATCATTAAAATCCCACAAAATTAATTTAGGGTAACATGTTGAGATTCACATGAAAATCCAGGTACTAGATACTCAAGATGTCCATAACCGGGGACACGGCTAACCATGATTAGTTTGTTACACTCTGCAGAGGTTTGCGCACTTTTCCCCACAAGACTCGATCGCCTCCGTTTGGTTTCTCGCACTGCAGGGTGTTTGAGAAACGGATGACCGAGACACAGTCTTTCAGAAGCGCTAGCACCTTACATGTGGGTAGACCGGTACACCTACTTTCCCCTACATCTGCTAGTCTACCCGTAAGAGTTCGCACAACTTAGTCAACTATGCCAGAGCCCATAATGGCTTGTGGCTGCACACGGAAGTTTCTAGTATGAATAATCTCATGATCCCTCTGGGCCTGGGTGGCAGTCCAAGAAAACAGGCAAGTCCTGGGAACCCCAGGTGCCTCAATCCACCCAGATGTGTGTTAGGTTGCCACCTTAGATAAACCCTTAATTAACAATCTCACATCTTTCATGGATATCACTCACCTAATCCACGTCTACTAGCATAGCATGGCATAATGAGCAAACGTAGAAGTAACTCCCAAAGGTTTGATAATAAACAGGTAATAGGTACTACCTCATCTACTTCCCATCCCACAATTTAATTAGATCCTAATTATGCAATGTGTGAGGATTGATCTAATGCAATAAAACTGGGTTTGTAGAAAAGGTATGATCAAAGTGTTACTTGCCTTGCTGATGATCCGCGAAACCTAGAGATACGAAGTAACAGGCGGCGCACTCCGGGTATTCTATCGCAGACAAACAACAAGCATGCAACAAGTACTCATCTAATGCACAGGTAAAACTCAAATAAGAGATCTAACCAGAAAGGTTCAACTTAAGAACTCCGGTTGGCAAAAAGAATCAAATCGAACGAAGCAAAAGAAATCAAACGGCGAAAGAAAACAACTCCGTTCTAGTAATCTAGATCTTGGGGAAATTTTACAGTAGCAAAAACTTGTTTAAGTTGATTATTCGGAAAGAGGGTTTCGAGACAAAACTCCAGGCGCTTGAATCGCCTGATTCCGATAAACGAGCGAAAAGTTATACTAAAACGAAAATCGGATCAGAAATCGCAATCAGAAAATAACCGCGGAAAATCCGACGAAAAAGAGGGGAGAAAACGACGAACAGAATTTTTTTTAAACTGCACAGAAAAACGAGGCGGCGGCGAACCTCGAAAGGCGCGCTCCGGCGACGGCGGCAGCGGGGCGGCGGCTAGGGTTAGGGTTTGGCTGGCGGCGGGCCTCTCTCTCTCTCTCAGGCCGGCTCGGGCAGCTTATAAAGGCCCCAGGCCAGGGAGTCCTGGCCGGGTACAGCCCGGAGTCGGTTCCGGTTTTTTTTAATCCGCTCGGTAGAAAAATAAAAAGAAATACTAAACGGACTCCAAAAATCGCGAAATAAATTTTGCCGGGTTCCTAAAATCAAGCCTGATAAAGTGAACATTTATCAGGGCCCAAACTACAACTTTGAAAAACGCACATTTTTCCTAAATTCAAATAAAAATACCGAAAAACTTCGAAATAAAACTTTTTTGATATTTTCATTAAATCCTCAATATTTCTATATTTTGGGAAAGTCATTTTATTCCCGCTCTCATATTTTTGTAATAGAAATAATTGATGATAACATAAATAAAATCTAGCGATCCTGTTTACATAATTTGAGAAAACTCAAATATGTAAATAACGAAATCCCCAACTCTCTCCGTGGGTCCTTGAGTTGCTTAGGATTTTCTAGGATCAAAACCAAAAGCAAAATAAAATATGATATGCATGATGACCTAGTGTATAACATTCCAAATTGAAAATTTGGGATGTTACAGGTAATCATCAGTGAACTTCTTTGGAAAGGCCTGAAAATAATGATGTGCATAAATATCTTCTCTATATTGGAAATGGGGCAAAGGAATAAAAAAGGCAAGGTATAATAGTTAGTACCATCTTGTAGTGAACTGATGTCTTCTTAATTATGCAGACAAAGATCTTGTTGTTTTTTCCGCTAATTTCTTTATCCTAACAATCTTTCTGAGTTTTTGATTTGATTGATATTCATGGACAACTCATTTCCCCATATGCAAAAACGGTCGAAAAGTGGGTCAAAACATCTGACAGTAGGACCTACATGTGCAAGACCAAATTGTTAAAAACCAAAATATTAGAATGGTTTCTGCAATTGCACAATAATGTGCTATTAGACAACGGACCATGCACGTGCTAACCTCGATTGTAAACCTCAGTGCTTCCCATTGTTTCCATGCAACACATATAAGGTAGTTAGTCATCAGGTTAAGTAAGGGTTCGCATGCTATCAGTAAAATATGTTGATGAAAAATAAGCACATTGCAGATTCATCGGACTAATTCAAGCCACATGGAAAACCCATTTATCCAAACCAGGCATGATTAAGAACTAGGAAATATAGCACTTGTATATGTTTCTCATGTATTAAGTGTAGCCAAATTCGATTTATTCCTGACATGGTATACAATAACAGAATGCAGCCACAGCAATTGAATATTGCATTGCAGAATTGAACCAAGCAGTTAACTAAACACCACAACAAATGAACCAAACATTAACTAAGCACCACATTGCACAATATAACATAGTCCTAATAGAAGATCAGACAGTTAACCAAACCAAGCATGCTTAATAACTTGGAAATATATGTATTTGTTTCTCATGTATTTAGTACAACCAAATTCGATTTATTCCTCACATGGTATACAGTAACAGAATGCAGCCACAACAATTGAACATCGCATTGCAAAATTGAACCAAACAGTTAACTAAACACCACAACACAAATGAACCAAACATTAACTAAGCACCACATTGCACAATGTATAACCAAACCAAGTATGCTTGACAACTTGGAAATATAGCAATTGTATTTGTTTCTCATGTATTTTGTAAAGATAAATTTGATTTATTTCTCACACGGAAGACAATACAAAATTGCAGCCTGAAGAATTGAACATCACATTTGCAGAATTGAACCAAACAGTTAACTGAAGACGAGCACTAATTAACAAAACAGTTAATAAGTGAGCACCACACTGCACGACATATAGAACATATACACTACAACAACAGATTGCATGGTAAAATTATATAGCACAATTCACTAGAATTTGTGAAGGAAATGCAGGAGAAGCACACGCAACGGGTAAACCGAGCAAGCTTAACCGGCGTAGCTAGCAAATGGCAAGGTGCTCCTCCAAGATCTGGGGGTCGGCACGAATGGCAGCCATCGCGACCTCATCCACGCGTGCGGCCTCGATTTGCTTCTCCGCTGCCAAATGCTCCTTGAGATCCTAGCTATACTGCGTGCACCATGGCTTAGGGCCGCGCTTATTTGGTGGAGGGGTTGGTGAATTGGGTGGAAGGTGTTGCGCCCGCGCCGGCAGCCGGGGCATGTGGGATGTGGAAGGAGGAGGAGGATGGGGGTCAGGTGTGGATTACCTGCCTGGATAGGCGAGGCCGGGCAACGTGAAGGAGGGTCGCCGACGAGGAGGCAGCGGCGCTGCAAGCAAGGAGTGAAGGTTCCAACTTGGAAAGGAAGGCAGATACAGGGGAAATATGGCTTTTGGTAAGGGGGAGGGGCGGGGAGGTAGATATTTCCACAGAAGCCGAAATTTGGAATCGCTTCAGCGAAAAAACTGGCGCGCAAAGTGTCATCAGACACTGTCCCTTGTTGAGAAGTGTGCACGATATGTGCACATCCCAAACAATTCAGATAGCTTAACCCTTGTGTGATGAGTTTGAACGTCAAAAATTTTGGTTTGAATTTCCCTGGTTAAAGTGGTCATCCACATCATTGCATAATTTGGGTACACAAAGGAGACTAACTTCTTAATCGAGCAAGTTCAGCAATTAAACAGAGCTAGCTGACCTAAACATTACTCTAACAAATTAAAGACCAGCGCTCTTAATTAAAGAAAACAAAGAGTACTACTACGGCTGGTGCTCGTCGATCTCCGCCGCCGCCTCCATGTCCAGCTCGCGCCCGACGGTCTCCTGGGGAAGGGGCTCCATGGCATCCATCGCACCATACTCGGCAAGCATCTCGCCATCCGCGTTCACCATCTCTTTGGAAAAGGCCGCCACGAGCTGGGCGTGGGCGGACGCGATCTGGGCTTGGACAGGCTCCGTCATCGCAAGGTATGCAGCGGAGGAACAGACGGCTGCTCAAACGCTCTCGATGATTGCCAGCTCTTCGGTCGTGGGTTGCCGACCGTGGTCGGAGAAGCTTCGTTCGATTTGTGCGGTGACCGCTAGGAGCTGGGCATGGACGGCCTCGACATGGTCGTGGGTGGCCTCCATCAGGGCTAAGGCCACCGCTGCGGAACGAACAGCTGCTGTGGCGCTCTCGCCAGTTGTTATCCCCGAGCCAGATGTTGCTGCCGCCACATGAGAAGCAACAGCGACCGTTTGGGCTGCCATGGCCGCCCGGTCGCAGATTGCGGCCGCGCTCATGCACCTTGTTAGCACGCGCATGGCGGCTGTGGCTGCGCTCTCGCCGGAGTGGGTCACCGAAGTTGCCCTCACGACGCGGGTCCACATGCCCATCTTTACCGGTGACAATTGAACAGTGAAATGATATTTGGGGAGCGAGCTAGTGTGCTTGAGACGCCGGCTGTGACTGTAGCTGTTGCACCTTCTCGCGTAAGCCATAGGCGTAGTATACACCGACGGTGCTCCAGGATATTTTGTGTTGCATCTCACACGATTGGTGATAATAAACTGTGTGCGATCTACTTGATTTTTCATCTTGATTTGAAATACATAATGGGGTCACAGCGGCAATGGACGATGTTTGAATTGCTAGACCTTTTATCTGGAGTGAACATGCAACTATATGTGTGTCATAAAAGAATTGGAATTATTCAGGGTTCGTTTGAACATTTTATACATTAAATTGGTTTTCTAGCCATTTCAGGTGCACAATTCAAAATCTCCGGTGCACCAACATGGGTTGTAAAATCATATATGTGTCCATGGGTTTATTCTTATCTCCCATGCAAGAAATGGGGATGAAATTCGAACACCACGGCACCGTGGCTCTCCGGAAAGCGTCGACATACTTGCTTTTGTAATTCTAGTAAATCCAAAATTCATCCGAAATTCATGAAACTTGGCATGCTATCATGGAGCGGCATCACTATGCCGTGGTAAAAAATTTGTCCCATTTGGGGCAGGTTTGGGAATAAGCTTCTCACACAACAAGTGTGATGGTTTCGGTAGGGAATGTTTCACCTTTCTGGACGAAACGATATCCGTTGCCTCTTCTCAATTTTAATTTTTTTTCCTAGTGTCAACATAGAACAACAGGAGTGTTGTGTCAATTTTTAGGATTTTCGGGGTTCGCTTGGATATTTTTATACATTAACTGAGTTTTCTGTGCATTCATGTGGATAATTCAAATTTGAACTACAGCCGCGTGCTCTAATGCATATAAATTACTTGAAAATTTTAAATTTGTGTACTTCGTTGCCTGCTTAGGTCCCATGCAAGAAATGGGAATGAATGTCAAACACCCTGGCACCGTCACTCGGCCGCAAACATTGAGATACCTGGTTTTTAAATATTAGTAAATCCAAAACTCGTCTGGAATTCATGAAACTTGGCATGCTATCATGGAGCGGCATCAACATGCCGTGGTAAAAAATTTGTCCCATTTGGGGCGGGTTTGGGTATATGCTTCTCTCAACAAGCATGATGGTTTGGGTAGGAAACGTCCCACCTTTGGGGACGAAATGATATCCATTGCCTCTTAGTGCTTCCAAAAAATTTCTCGTGTCAACATAGAACAACACGAGTGTTGTGTCAATTTTTGTGATTTTTGGGGTTCATTTGGACATTTTTATGCATTAACTGAGTTTTCAATGCATTTATGTGTAGCGACCAAACCTCAAACAGTCTGATCTCTGTGCTCCGGTGTCATCCCTGGATCAGTAATGCTGACACCACACAGTACTCGGAGGATTTATAGCAGAGTAGCAATCACACACTTATTACATCGAGTGTCTCCAAAGAGAACTTATTACAATAAATATGGCTTAAGGCCATCTAGTGACCATAACAGCAGAAGGCTTGGAAGATAAGTGAGTCCATCAACTCCAACGGCATCACTGAGTATAGAACCACGACCTAAAACTCCTTAATCGTCGTCTGAAAAGTCTGCAACATTAACATTGCAGCCCGAAAACGGGTCAGCACATGGAATATGCTGGCAAGGTAACACATAGAGAGTAATGGAATGCAACAGCTATACTATATGCATATTTGGCTGGTGGAAAGCTCTATGGTTACAGTTTTTGCGTAAAGCCAATTTTTCCCTACTTCAAAGGAATAGAATTGATTACTATCATGGTGGTTGTGAAACATTGAGAATGGTTGACAGCATTCTCAATCCCAATTAAGTAACATCATTAAAACCCATCAAAATTAATTTAGAGTAACATGTTGAGATTCACATGATAATCCAGGTACTAGATACTCAAGTTGTCCATAACCGGGGACACGGCTAACCATGATTAGTTTGTTACACTCGGCAGAGGTTTGCGCACTTTTCCCCACAAGACTCGATCGCCTCCGTTTGGTTTCTCGCACTACATGCTGTTTGAGAAGACGGATGACTGAGACATAGTCTTTCAGAAGCGCTAGCACCTTACGATCGGGTAGACCGTACCACCTACAACCCCTACATCTGCTAGTCTACCACTGTAAGAGTTCGCACAACTTAGTCAACTATGCCAGAGCCCATAATGGCTTGTGGCTGCACACGGAAGTTTCTAGTATGAATAATCTCATGATCCCTTTGAGCCTGGGTGGCGGTCCAAGAAAACAGGCAAGTCCTGGAAACCCCATGTACCTCAATCCACCCAGATGTGTGTTAGGTTGCCACCTTAGATAAACCATTAATTAATAATCTCACATCTGTCATGGATATCACTCACCCAATCCACGTCTACTAGCATAGCATGGCATAATGGCAAACGTAGAAGTAACTCCCAAAGGTTTGATAATAAACAGGTAATAGGTACTACCTCATCTACTTCCCATCCCACAATTTAATTAGATCCTAATCATGCAATGTGTGAGGATTGATCTAATGCAATAAAACTGGGTTGTAGAAAAGGTATGATCAAAGTGTTACTTGCCTTGCTGATGATCCACGAAACCTAGAGATTCAACGTAACAGGCGGCGCACTCCGGGTATTCTATCGCAGACAAACAACAAGCATACAATAAGTACTCATCTAATGCACAGGTAAAACTCAAATAGAAGATCTAACCAGAAAGTTCAACTTAAGAACCCTGGTTGGCAAAAGAATCAAATCGAACGAAGCAAAAGAGATCAAACGGCGAAAGAAAACAACTTCGTTCTAGTAATCTGAATCTAGGGCAAATTTTACAGTAGCAAAAACTTGTTTATGTTGATTATTCGGAAATAGGGTTTCGAGACGAAACTCCAGGCGCTTGAATCACCTGATTCCGATAAACGAGCGAAAAGTTATACTAAAACGAAAATCGGATCAGAAATCGCGATCAAAAAATAACCGCGGAAAATCCGACGAAAAAGACAAACGACGAACAGAAATTTTTTTAAAAAAAAAAATTGCATGGAAAACGAGGCGGCGGCGAACCTCGAAAGTCGCGTGGCGGCGGCGGCGGCGGCGGGACAGGGGCTAGGGTTAGGGTTTAGGTGGCGGCGGCGTCTGGGCTTTCGGGCCCCGGGGCGGCGGCTTTTATAGCCTTAGCCGGCGGAGTCCAGGCCGAATACGGCCCGTAGTCGGTTCGCGTTTTTTTTAAATCCGGTCGGAAGAAAAATAAAAAGAAATATTAAACGGACTCCAAAAATCACGCGAAATAAATTTTGCCGGGTTCTAAAATCAAGCCCGATAAAGTGAACATTTTTGGGCCCAAACTACAACTTTGAAAAACGCGCATTTTTCCTAAATTCAAATAAAAATACCGAAAAACTCCGAAATAAATCTTATTTGATTTTTTTATTAAATCCTCAATATTTCTATATTTTGGGAAAGTCATTTTATTCCCTCTCTCATATTTTTGTAATAGAAATAATTGATGATAAAATAAATAAAATCAAATGATCCTGTTTACATAATTTGAGAAAACTCAAATATGTAAATAACGAAATCCCCAACTCTCTCCGTGGGTCCTTGAGTTGCTTAGGATTTTCTAGGATCAAAACCAAAAGAAAATAAAATATGATATGCATGATGACCTAATGTATAACATTCCAAATTGAAAATTTGGGATGTTACAACAAACCTACCCCCCTTAAGATGAATCTCGCCCTCGAGATTCGGGTTGGCTAGAAAATAGGTGAGGGTGGTCCTTGTGCAAATCTTCCTCTCGCTCCCAGGTGGCTTCATCCTCCGTGTGGTGGCTCCACTGGACTTTGCAAAACTTGATAACCTTGTTGCGAGTAACTCGACTGGCAAACTCGAGGATCTTGACTGGTTTCTCCTCATAGGTCAGATTGTTATCCAACTGGATTGCTTCCAATGGCACTGTGTCTCTCAATGGTATGTCAGCCATCTCCGTGTGACACTTCTTCAACTGAGAAACGTGAAACACATCATGCACTCCGGCCAATCCTTCTGGCAATTCCAACTTGTTGGCCACTTCTCCCATATGCTCCAAAACTCGATATGGTCCTACAAATCGTGGCGCTAACTTCCCCTTAACTCCAAAGCGTTTAATCCCTCGAAGTGGGGATACTCGAAGATAAGCTCTATCTCCAACTTCGTAAACTGTCTCCTTGTGTTTAGAATCTGCGTAGCTCTTCTGCCTGGACTGGGCTACCTTGAACCTATCGCGAATCAACTTCACCTTCCGTTCAGACTCCTTAATAAAATCCGGTCCAAACAACTGGCGGTCTCCAACTTCGTCCCATGACAACGGTGTCCTGCACCTCCTTCCGTACAAAGCTTCGAAAGGGGCCATCTTCAAACTGGTCTGATAGCTATTATTGTAAGAAAACTCCGCATATGGCAAATTATCGTCCCAACTAGATCCATAATCTAGCGCACAAGCTCTCAGCATATCTTCCAAAATCTGATTGACTCTCTCAGTCTGTCCATCTGTCTGCGGATGAAAAGCTGTACTAAATTCTAGCCTAGTACCCAAAGTCTCATGAACTGCTTCCAGAACTTTGAGGTAAACTGGGTTCCTCTATCTGATACGATGCTCCTCGGAACTCCATGCAAACATACGATCCTGGTCATGTATATCTTTGCCAACTTAGCACTTGTGTAAGTGGTCTTTACTGGGATGAAATGTGCTACCTTTGTCAATCGATCAACTACAACCCAAATCGAGTCATAGCCTGAACGAGTCCTTGGTAATCCCGTGATAAAATCCATGCCTAGCTTATCCCACTTCCATTCGGGTATCGGCAATTGTTGCAACAATCCTGCTGGCTTCTGATGCTCTGCCTTTACTCTCTGACATACATCACAAACTGCTACATACTCCGCAATATACTTCTTTATTCCGGTCCACCAGAAAATATCCTTCAAATCCAAATACATCTTGGTATTTCCTGGGTGAATCGAATACGGTGAATCATGTGCCTCTTGCAGAATCAACTTTCGGATCTCCGGGTCATTGGGCACATAAACGCGGTCTTCAAACCATAGGGTGTCATGCTCATCCTCACGAAATCCTTTAGCTTTTCCTTTGCTCAGTTTCTCCTTTATAGCGGCAATCTCTTTGTCAGTTTTCTGAGCTTCCCTGATTCTATCCATAAAAGTTGACTGAATTTCCAATGCTGCTACATAGCCTCTCGGAACTATTTCCAAGCATAGTTCACGGAAATTTTCTGCTAACTCCTTAGGTATTTCTTCCGTCATTAGTGTATTGACATGGCTCTTGCGGCTTAATGCATCCGCTACTACATTAGCCTTCCCGGGATGATAATGCAATTTCATATCATAATCCTTGATAAGCTCCAACCATCTCCTTTGTCTGAGATTCAACTCCTTCTGCGTGAAAATGTACTTCAAACTCTTATGATCTATGTACACCTCACAATGATTTCCAATGAGGAAATGTCTCCATGTCTTCAATGCATGCACTATGGCTGCTAACTCCAAATCATGCGTGGCATAATTCAATTCGTGAGGCTTCAGTTGTCGTGAAGCATACGAAACAACTCTCCCTTCCTGCATAAGCACTGCTCCAAGTCCTCGACGTGAAGCGTCGCAATACACCTCATAATCCTTGGTTTGATCTGGCAAAATCAACACTGGTGAGGTAACCAGACGTTTCTTCAACTCCTGAAAACTTGCCTCACACTCCTTAGTCCATTTGAACTTAGTATCCTTTTTCAACAACTCCGTCATTGGCTTTGCGATCTTTGAGAAATTCTCAATGAATATCCGGTAGTATCCTGCGAGTCCAAGAAAACTCCGGATCTCTCCAACTGTTGTTGGTGCTTCCCACTTGGTCACGGTTTCAACTTTAGCGGGATCTACTGGTATACCTTCTCCAGATATAACGTGTCCGAGGAATCCTACTTCCTTCAACCAAAACTCACATTTGCTGAATTTGGCATATAATTGATGTTCTCTGAGCTTTCCAAGTACCAAACGCAAATGCTCCTTATGCTCCTCTTCATCCTTCGAATAAACCAGGATATCATCAATGAACACTACGACGAACTTATCCAAAAACTCCATAAACACTTTGTTCATCATGTTCATAAAATAGGCAGGCGCGTTAGTCAGTCCAAATGACATAACGGTATACTCATACAGCCCATATCTGGTGGTAAAAGCTGTCTTAGGTATATCCTGTTCTCGAATATTCAAATGGTGGTATCCTGATCGCAAATCGATCTTGGAAAACACTTTAGCTCCTTGTAATCGATCAAACAGATCATTGATCATTGGTAGTGGGTACTTGTTCTTGATCGTTACTTCATTCAATCCTCGATAATCAACAACCATCCTTAACGATCCATCCTTCTTCTCCACTAGAAGTACTGGCGATCCCCAAGGGGAAGAACTTGGGCGAATATATCCCTTATCTAGTAACTCCTTAATCTGCTTCTTAATTTCCACCAAATCTTTTGCTGGCATCCTATATGGTCTCTTCGATATTGGCCCAGTGCCTGGCAAAAGCTCAACTAAAAACTCAATGTCTCTATCCGGTGGCATGCCTGGTAACTCTTCGGGAATTACATCTGGAAAATCCTTTACCACTGGTACTTCCTCCTGCACAACTCCTGATAGGGAATTTACTTGTGTCCTGTTCGGCGCATGCCGGGATACATACTTGATCCTTCTTCCTTCTGGCGTTCTGAGCAAAATTGTCTTACTGGCGCAATCGATGTTTCCTCCATACATCGACAGCCAATCCATACCAAGAATCACATCCAAACCTTGGGATTCCAAAATAATTAAATCCGTTGGGAAAACATGCCTTCCTATACTTAATGGCACTTGAAAACATCCTTGTCTGGCCATGTACTCCGCTCCTGGTGAGCTTACTAGCATAGGTGTTTTAAGAATCCTAGTGGGCAGGCTATACTTTTCCACAAATCCCCTTGATATGTATGAATGCGATGCACCAGTATCAAAAAGAACGAGTGCAGTAAATGACCTAACCAAAAACTTACCTATTATTGCATCGGGCTGAGCTTCAACCTCCTCCACGCTAACGTGGTTCACCTGTCCCCTATTGAAAGGGTTCGGCTTCTTTCCAGAGCTTCCATTTCCGTTTTGTCCTTCAGGACAGTCATTTGCATAATGTCCTGACTTCGAACACTTATAGCAAGTGACGTGGCTCAAATCCTTCTTGGCTGGGGTTGATGGGGTGCTGCGGTTCTGTCCATTACTTCCTCCATTCCCATTACCATTCTTGGTGCCATTGTGATTGTGCGAGCTACCTACTCCATGGGTATGCTGAAAATGTCCTCCTGGTCTAGGGGTAAAATGAGGCTTCTGCTGAGCTCCTGAATTATACTTTCCTTGTCCATACTTCCTCTTGCGGTTCTCAATTTGCTGCTGCTTCCCTTCAATCATAAGAGCACGATCTACCAACTCCTGGTAGTTGTTGCAGGTGGCTACCATCAACTGCATACTCAACTCATCATTCAATCCTTCCAGGAATTTCTCCTGCTTAGCTGCATCTGTAGCAACGTCATCTGGGGCATAACGTGCTAGCTTACTAAACTCCTCCACATACTGGCCAACTGTCCGTCCTCCTTGGCGCAAGTTACGAAACTCACGCTTCTTCATGGCCATTGCTCCTGCTGAAACATGGGCAGTACGAAAAGCTTGCTGAAACTGGTCCCATGTGACAGTGTCGATTGGGAAAGTGGCTGTGAAATTCTCCCACCAAGATGCTGCGGGTCCCTCTAACTGATGTGCGGCAAACTTAACCTTCTCCACATCTGTGCATTCTGCTGTGGTCAACTCCCTAGATATCTTGCGGAGCCAATCATCTGCTACTATCGGCTCGGTGCTACTGGAAAACACCGGCGGATTCAGCCTAAGAAAACGGGCTAAGTGGACAACAGGTGGTGGTGGTGGTGGATTGTTGTTGTTGTTGTTCCCTTGATTCTGATTCTGAACTAGCAACTACATCAAGGTGTTCTGTTGCTGGAGCAACTGGGTGAGCTCCGGCGGAAAGGCAAATCCGGGGTCACGTCTCGGAGGCATCTGAGGGTTTTAGAGAAGATGAGATATAAGAATAGAGGGGGTCTAAAGGGAAAACACTACCCATATGCACATGAGGCAAAAACACACAATTCACTTCAATCAATCAAACAAAGGCATACAATCGATCTAACTATCGCAAAAGTGCTCGGACTACTATATTTACATGGTGGACTGCTACTACTGATGAGGTGGTCTACTAAAAATATTCTACGGTTGTAGACTCCATGATGTCCGCTCCTGCTTCATCCACATAGTCATCATCGCTACTATCTTGTTCCGAGTCGGTGGCGTCAATGATGATGTAGTCTTCCGGACTAATCTCCTTGGGTTCCTCGTCTTCATCTACTGGTGTCGGGCCTCCCATAAATATTCCAATCTTCTTGATCAGATCGTCATTCTTCTCCACCAATACTTCAATTTCTTCTTCATAACCTTCGCGTGTAGCCTTGAGTTCTTCCTCCAGTTCCTTGATTCTAGTCTTAGCCTTCTTCAGATCTATCATGTCGGCGCACATCTGATTCTCCTGGCGTCGAATGTGCTGGTTTAACTCCTGAATAAAAGCTGCAATTGATCTATCTTTCCTGGTGTTGATCATCTCCCAGTGTTCATCTTGGCGTCCGCAAATCTGGTAGATAGTATCCTTGAGATCCTTGCGGTAGACTTCTTCAATGCGTCCCATGGCGATGTGAGCTGCCATGCTCTTTCCTGGACTCCAAGTTGGTGCATCAAAAGAAAACTCTATGGGCTCAGTGACTGGCATGAACGTCCTTCCTGGAACTTGAACTTGTATCATCCAGCGCTCTTCTTCAGGTAAAGTGGCGTTGTAGGTTCCCGTGAAGCTTGGTATTCCTATGTTCAGGTATCTAGTGACTTCCTTCAAGTGGCGTCCAAAGGGTGTATCCTCATCTGGTTGGGTGAACTTGTTCGTTGCATCCGCCATCCTAAAGAGTAGAAAAGATGAGAAGTCAGAAGAGAAGAGAGTGTTCTAGGTCTTTAGCTTAGTGGTCGTGTCCTACAGTCAGCGTGTGCTCTGATACCATCTCTGTAGCGACCAGACCTCAAACAGTCTGATCTCTATGCTCCGGTGTCATCCCTGGATCAGTAATGCTGACACCACACAGTACTCGGAGGATTTATAGCAGAGTAGCAATCACACACTTATTACATCGAGTGTCTCAAAAGAGAACTTATTACAATAAATATGGCTTAAGGCCATCTAATAACGATAACAGCGGAAGGCTTGGAAGATAAGTGAGTCCATCAACTCCAACGGCATCACTGAGTATAGAACCACGACCTAAAGACTCCTTAATCGTCGTCTGAAAAGTCTGCAACATTAACGTTGCAGCCCGAAACGGGTCAGCACATGGAATATGCTGGCAAGATAACACATAGAGAATAATGGAATGCAATGGCTATACTATATGCATATTTGGCTGGTGGAAAGCTCTATGGTTACAATTTTTGCGTAAAGCCAATTTTTCCCTACTACAAAGGAATAAAATTAATTACTATCATGGTGGTTGTGAAACATTGAGAATGGTTGACAGCATCCTCAATCCCAATTAAGTATCATCATTAAACTCCCACAAAATTAATTTAGGGTAACATGTTGAGATTCACATGAAAATCCAGGTACTAGATACTCAAGATGTCCATAACCGGGGACACAGCTAACCATGATTAGTTTGTTACACTCTGCAAAGGTTTGCGCATTTTTCCCCACAAGACTCGATCTCCTCCGTTTGGTTTCTCGCACTGCAGGGTGTTTGAGAAACGGATGACCGAGACACAGTCTTTCAGAAGCGCTAGCACCTTACATGTGGGTAGACCGGTACACCTACTTTCCCCTACATCTGCTAGTCTACCCGTAAGAGTTCGCACAACTTAGTCAACTATGCCAGAGCCCATAATGGCTTGTGGCTGCACACGGAAGTTTCTAGTATGAATAATCTCATGATCCCTTTGGGCCTGGGTGGCGGTCCAAGAAAACAGGCAAGTCCTGGGAACCCCAAGTGCCTCAATCCACCCAGATGTGTGTTAGGTTGCCACCTTAGATAAACCCTTAATTAACAATCTCACATCTGTCATGGATATCACTCACCCAATCCACGTCTACTAGCATAGCATGGCATAATGAGCAAACGTAGAAGTAACTCCCAAAGGTTTGATAATCAACAGGTAATAGGTACTACCTCATCTACTTCCCATCCCACAATTTAATTAGATCCTAATCATGCAATGTGTGAGGATTGACCTAATGCAATAAAACTGGGTTGTAGAAAAGGTATGATCAAAGTGTTACTTGCCTTGCAGATGATCCGCGAAACCTAGAGATTCGAAGTAACAGGCGGCGCACTCCGGGTATTCTATCACAGACAAACAACAAGCATGCAATAAGTACTCATCTAATGCATAGGTAAAACTCAAATAAGAGATCTAACCAGAAAGGTTCAACTTAAGAACTCCGGTTGGCAAAAAGAATCAAATCGAACGAAGCAAAAGGAATCAAACGGCGAAAGAAAACAACTCCGTTCTAGTAATCTGGATCTAGGGCAAATTTTACAGTAGAAAAAACTTGTTTAAGTTGATTATTCGGAAAGAGGGTTTCGAGACGAAACTCCAGGCGCTTGAATCGCCTGATTCCGATAAACGAGCGAAAAGTTATACTAAAACGAAAATCGGATCAGAAATCGCAATCAGAAAATAACCGCGGAAAATCCGACGAAAAAGAGGGGGAAAAACGACGAACAGAATTTTTTTTAAACTGCACAGAAAAACGAGGCGGCGGCGAACCTCGAAAGGCGTGCTCCGGCGACGGCGGCGGCGGGCGGCGGGCGGCG
>NC_053024.1:432039981-432055511 GCF_003073215.2 Triticum urartu | reverse complement strand
ATAGTAATTAAATTTATTCCTTTGAAGTAGGGAAAAATTGGCTTTACGCAAAAACTGTAACCATAGAGCTTCCCACCAGCCAAATATGCATGTAGTATAGTTGTTTCATTCCATTACTCTCTATGTGTTACCTTGCCAGCATATTCCATGTGCTGACCCGTTTTCGGGCTGCAACGTTAATGTTGCAGACTTTTCAGACGACGATTAAGGAGTTTTTAGGTCGTGGTTCTATACTCAGTGATGCCGTTGGAGTTGATGGACTCACTTATCTTCCAAGCCTTCCGCTGTTATCGTTATTAGATGGCCTTAAGCCATATTTATTGTAATAAGTTCTCTTTTGAGACACTCGATGTAATAAGTGTGTGATTGCTACTCTGCTATATATCCTTCGAGTACTGTGTGGTGTTAGCATTACTGATCCAGGGATGACACCGGAGCACAGAGATCAGACTGTTTGAGGTCTGGTCGCTACATGCATCTTATGCAATAAAGAGACAACCATAAGGCTTATGCCAGTTGCCGATAACTTCAACAAAACATGATCATCTTATACAACAACTTATATCTCATCACGTCTTGACCATATCGCATCACAACATGGCCTGCAAAAACAAGTTAGACGTCCTCTACTTTGTTGTTGCAAGTTTTACGTGGCTGCTACGGGCTGAGCGTTCTTACCTATGCATCAAAACCATAATGATAGTTTGTCAAGTTAGTGTTGTTTTAACCTTCTCAAGGACTGGGCGTAGCCACACTCGGTTCAACTAAATTTGGAGAGACTGACACCCACTAGTCACCTGTGTGCTTAGCACGGCGGTAAAACCAGTCTCGCGTAAGCGTACGCGTAATGTCGGTCCGGTCCGCTTCATCCAACAATACCGCCGAACCAAAGTGTGACATGCTGGTAAGCAGTATGACTTATATCGCCCACAACTCACTTGTTTTCTACTCGTGCATATTACATCAACGCATAAAACCTGGCTCGGATGCCACTGTTGGGGAACGTAGTAATTTAAAAAAATTTCCTACGCACACGCAAGATCATGGTGATGCATAGCAACGAGAGGGGAGAGTGTTATCCACGTACCCTCGTAGACCGAAAGCGGAGCGTTAGCACAACGCGGTTGATGTAGTCGTACGTCTTCATGATCCGACCGATCAAGTACCAAACGCACGGCACCTCCGAGTTCAGGACATGTTCAGCCCGATGACGTCCCTCGAACTCCGATCCAGCCGAGGGTTGAGGGAGAGTTTCGTCAGCACGACGGCGTGGTAACGATGTTGATGTTCTATCGACGCAGGGCTTCACCTAAGCACCAGTACAGTATTATCGAGGTGGACTATGGTGGAGGGTGGCACCGCACACGGCTAAAAGATCAACTTGATCAATTGTTGTGTCTATGGGGTGCCCCCTTCCTCCGTATATAAAGGGGGGGAGGAGGAGGGGGCCGGCCAAGAGAAGGAGGCCCGCCCAAGGGGGGGAAATCCTACTCCAAGTAGGTTTTGCCCCCCTTTCCTATTCCAACTAGGAGAAGGGGGAAGGAGGAGGTGGAGAGAAGGAAGGAGAAGGGGGGCCACGCCCCCTCCCCTTTCCCAATTCGGATTGGGGCAAGGGGGGCCGTGCGCCACCTCCTGCTGCCTCTCCTCTTCCACCACTTTGTGCCCATGAGGCCCAATAACCCCTGGGGGGGTTCCGGTAACCCCCCGGTACTGCGGTTTTTATCCGATAACCCCCCGGAACCATTCCGGTGTACGAATATAGTCGTCCAATATATAAATCTTCATGTCTCGACCATTTCAAAACTCCTCGTCATGTCCGTGATCACATCCGAGACTCCGAACAACCTTTGGTACATCAAAACTCATAAACTCATAATATAACCGTCATCATAACTTTAAGCGTGCGGACCCTATAGGTTCGAGAACTATGTAGACATGACCGAGACACGTCTCCGGTCAATAACCAATAGCGGAACCTGGATTCTCATATTGGCTCCTACGTATTCTACGAAGATCTTTATCGGTCAAACCGCATAACAACATACGTTGTTCCCTTTGTCATCGGTATGTTACTTGCCCGAGATTCGATCGTCGGTATCTAAATACCTAGTTCAATCTTGTTACCGGCAAGTAACTCATTAGTCACATTTCTTGCAAGGCTTATAGTGATGTGCATTACCGAGAGGGCCCAGAGATACCTCTCCAACAATCGGAGTGACAAATCCTAATCTCGAAATACGCCAATCCAACAAGTACCTTCGGAGACACCTGTAGAGCACCTTTATAATCACCCAGTTACGTTGTGACGTTTGGTGGCACACAAAGTGTTCCTCCGGTAAACGGGAGTTGCATAATCTCATAGTCATAGGAACATGTATAAGTCATGAAGAAAGCAATAGCAACAAACTAAACGATCAAGTGCTAAGCTAACGGAATGGGTCAAGTCAATCACATCATTCTCCTAATGATGTGATTCCGTTAATCAAATGACAACTCGTGTCTATGGTTAGGAAACATAACCATCTTTGATCAACGAGCTAGTCAAGTAGAGGCATACTAGTGACACTCTGTTTGTCTATGTATTCACACATGTATTATGTTTCCGGTTAATACAATTCTAGCATGAATAATAAACATTTATCATGATATAAGGAAATAAATAATAACTTTATTATTGCCTCTAGGGCATATTTCCTTCAGTCTCCCACTTGCACTAGAGTTAATAATCTAGTTCACATCGCCATGTGATTTAACATCAATAGTTCACATCACCATGTGATTAACACCCATAGTTCACATCGTCATGTGACCAACATCCAAAGGGTTTACTAGAGTCAATAATCTAGTTCACATCGCTATGTGATTAATACCCAAAGAGTTCTAAGGTGTGATCATGTTTTGCTTGTGAGGGAAGTTTAGTCAACGGTCTGCCACATTCAGATCCGTATGTATTTTGCAAATTTCTATGTCAACAATGCTCTGCACGGAGCTACTCTAGCTAATTGCTCCCACTTTCAATATGTATCCAGATTGAGACTTAGAGACATCTGGATCAGTGTCAAAACTTGCATCGACGTAACCCTTTACGATGAACCTTTTGTCACCTCCATAATCGAGAAACATATGCTTATTCCACTAAGGATAATTTTGACCAATGTCCAGTGATCTACTCCTAGATCACTATTGTACTCCCTTGCAAAACTCAGGGCAGGGTATACAATAGATCTGGTACACAGCATGGCATACTTTGTAGAACCTATGGCTGAGGCATAGGGAATGACTTTCATTCTCTCTCTATCTTCTGTCGTGGTCGGGTTTTGAGTCTTACTCAACTTCACACCTTGTACCACAGGCAAGAACTCCTTTTTGACTGTTCCATTTTGAACTACTTCAAAATCTTGTCAAGGTATGTACTCATTGAAAAATTTATCAAGCGTCTTGATCTATCTTTATAGATTTTGACGCTTAATATGTAAGCAGCTTCACCGAGGTCTTTCTTTGAAAAAACTCCTTTCAAACATTCCTTTATGCTTTGCGGAATAATTCTACATTATCTCTGATCAACAATATGTCATACATATACTTATCAAAAATGTTGTAGTTCTCCCACTCACTTTCTTGTAAATACAGGCTTCACCTCAAGTCTGTATAAAACTATATGCTTTGATCAACTTATCAAAGCGTATATTCCAACTCCGAGATGCTTGCACCAGTCCATAGATGGATCGCTGGAGCTTGCATATTTTGTTAGTACCTTTAGGATTGACAAAACCTTCTAGTTGCATCATATACAACTCTTCTTTAATAAATCCATTAAGGAATGCAGTTTTGTTTATCCATTTGCCAGATTTCATAAAATGCGGCAATTGCTAACATGATTCGGACAGACTTAAGCATAGATACGAGTGAGAAATTCTCATCGCAGTCAACACCTTGAACTTGTCGAAAACCTTTTTGCGACAATTCTAGCTTTGTAGATAGTAACACCACTATCAGCGTCCGTCTTCCTCTTGAAGATCCATTTAATCTCAACAGCTCGCCGATCATTGGGCAAGTCAATCAAAGTCCATACTTTGTTCTCATACATGGATCTCATCTCAGATTTCATGGCCTCAAGCCATTTCGCGGAATCTGGGCTCATCATCGCTTCCTCATAGTTCGTAGGCTCGTCATGGTCAGGTAACATGACCTCCAGAACAGGATTACCGTACCACTCTGGTGCGGATATCACTCTGGTTTACCTATGAGGTTTCGGTAGTAACTTGATCTGAAGTTTCATGATCATCATCATTAGCTTCCTCACTAATTGGTGTAGGTGTCACAGGAACCGGTTTCTGTGATCAGCTACTTTCCAATGAGGGAGCAGGTACAGTTACCTCATCAAGTTCTACTTTCCTCCCACTCACTTCTTTCGAGAGAAACTCCTTCTCTAGAAAGGATCCATTCTCAGCAATGAATATCTTGCCTTCGGATCTTGTGATAGAAGGTGTACCCAATATTTTCTTTTGGGTATCCTATGCAGACACACTTCTCCGATTTGGGTTTGAGCTTATCAGGTTGAAACCTTTTCACATAAGCATTGCAACCTCAAACTTTAAGAAACGACAGCTTTGGTTTCTTGCCAAACCATAGTTCATACGGTGTCGTCTCAACGGATTTAGATGGTGCCCTATTTAACGTGAATGTAGCTGTCTCTAATGCATAACCCCAAAACGATAGTGGTAAATCGGTAAGAGACATCATAGATCGCACCATATCTAACAAAGTACGGTTACGACGTTCGGACACACCATTACACTATGGTGTTCCAGGTGGCGTGAGTAGTGAAACTATTTCACATTATTTAACTGAAGGCCAAACTCGTAACTCAAATATTTTACTTCTACGATCATATCGTAGAAATTTTTATTTTTGTTACGATGATTCTCCACTTCACTCTGAAATTCTTTGAACTTTTCAAATGTTTCAGACTTGTGTTTCATCAAGTAGATATACTCATATCTGCTCAAATCATCTGTGACGATCAGAAAATAATGATACATGCCGCGAGCCTCAATATTCATCGGACCACATACATCAGTATGTATGATTTCCAACAAATCTGTTGCACGCTCCATTGTTCAAGAGAACGGAGTCTTAGTCATCTTTGCCCATGAGGCATGGTTCGCAAGCATCAACTGATTCATAATCAAGTGATTCCAAAAGCCCATCAACATGGATTTTCTTCATGCGCTTTACACCAATATGACCTAAACGGTAGTGCCACAAATAAGTTGAACTATTATTATTAACTTTGCATCTTTTGGCTTCAATATTATGAAAATGTGTATCACCACGATCAAGATCCAACAAACCATTTTCATTGGGTGTATGACCATTGAAGGTTTTATTCATGTAAACAGAACAATAATCATTCTCTAACTTACATGAATAACTATATTGCAACAAACATGATCCAATCATATTTATGCTCAACGCAAACACTAAATAACATTTATTTTAGGTTTAACACTAATCCCGAAAGTATAGGGAGTGTGCGATGATGATCATATCAATCTTGGAACCATTTCCAATACACATCGTCACTTCACCCTTAACTAGTCTCTGTTCATTCTACAACTCCTGTTTCGAGTTACTATTCTTAGCAACTGAACTAGTATCAAATACTAAGGGGTTGCTATAAACACTAGTAAAGTACACATCAATAACATGTATATCAAATATACATATGTTCGCTTTGCTATCCTTCTTATCCGCCAATTACTTGGGGTAGTTCCGCTTCCAGTGACCAGTCCCTTTGCAGTAGAAGCACTCAGTTTTAGGCTTAGGTCTAGACTTGGTTTTTTCACTTGAGCAGCAACTTGCTTGCCGTTCTTCTTGAAGTTCCCCTTTCTTCCCTTGGTCCCTTTACTTGAAACTAGTGGTTTTTTTACCATCAACACTTGATGTTTTTCTTGATTTCTACCTTCATCGATTTCAGCATCACAAAGAGCTTGGGAATAGTTTCCGTTATCCCTTGCATATTATAGTTCATCATGAAGTTCTACTAACTTGGTGATGGTGACCAGAGAATTCTGTCAATCACTATCTTATCTAGAAGGTTAACTCCCACTTGATTCAAGCGATTGTAGTACCCAGACAATCTGAGCACATGCTCACTGCTTGAGCTATTCTCCTCCATCTTTTAGCTATAGAACTTGTTGAAGACTTCATATCTCTCAACTCGGGTATTTGCTTGAAATATTAACTTCAACTCCTGAAACATCTCATATGGTCCATGATGTTCAAAACGTCTTTGAAGTCCCGATTCTAAGCCGTTAAGCATGGCGCACTAAACTATCAAGTAGTCATCATATTGAGCTAGCCAAACGTTCATAACATCTGCATCTGCTCCTGCAATAGGTTTGTCACCTAGTGGTGCATCAAGGACATAATTCTTCTGTGCAGCAATGAGGATAAACCTCAGATCATGGATCCAATCCGCATCATTGCTAGTAACATCTTTCAACTTAGTTTTCTCTAGGAACATATCAAAAATAAAACATGGTAGCTAAACCGCAAGCTAGTGATCTACAACATAGATATGCTAATACTACCAGGACCAAGTTCATGATAAATTTAAGTTCAATTAATCATATTACTTAAGAACTCCCACTTAGATAGACATCACTCTAATCCTCTAAGTGATCACGTGATCCGTATCAACTAAACCATGTCCAATCATCACGTGAGATGGAGTAGTTTCAATGGTGAACATCACTGTGTTGATCATATCTACTATATGATTCACACTCGACCTTTCGGTCTCAGTGTTCCGAGGCCATATCTGCATATGCTAGGCTCGTCAAGTTTAACCTGAGTATTCTACGTGTGCAAAAACTGGCTTGCACCCGTTGTAGATGGACGTAGAGCTTATCACACCTGATCATCACGTGGTGTCTAGGCACGACGAACTTTGGCAACGGTGCATACTCAGGGAGAACACTTTTATCTTGAAATTTAGTGAGAGATCATCTTATAAAGCTACCGTCGAACTAAGCAAAATAAGATGTATAAAAGATAAACATCACATGCAATCAAAATATATGTGACATGATATGGCCATCATCATCTTGTGCCTTTGATCTCCATCTCCAAAGCATCGTCATGATTTCCATCATCACCGGCATGAAACCATGATCTCCATCATCTTGATCTATATCAATGTGTCGTCACATGGTCGTCTCGCCAACTATTGCTCTTGCAACTATTGCTATCGCATAGCGATAAAGTAAAGCAATTATTTGGCTCTTGCATCTTATGCAATAAAGAGACAACCATAAGGCTTCTGCCAGTTGCCGATAACTTCAACAAAACATGATCATCTTATACAAAAACTTATATCTCATCACGTCTTGACCATATCACATCACAACATGCCATGCAAAAACAAGTTGGGCGTCCTCTACTTTGTTGTTGCAAGTTTTACGTGGCTGCTACGGGCTGAGCAAGAACCGTTCTTACCTACGCATCAAAACCACAATGATAGTTTGTCAAGTTAGTGTTGTTTTAAACTTCTCAAGGGTCGGGCATAGCCACACTCTGTTCAACTAAAGTTGGAGAAACTGACACCCGCTAGTCACCTGTGTGCATAGCACGGCGGTAATACCAGTCTCGCGTAAGCGTACGCGTAATGTCGGTCCGGGCCGCTTCATCCAACAATACCGCCGAACCAAAGTGTGACATGCTGGTAAGCAGTATGACTTATATCGCCCACAACTCACTTGTGTTCTACTCGTGCATATCACATCAACGCATAAAACCTGGCTCTGATACCACTGTTGGGGAACGTAGTAATTTCAAAAAAATTCCTACGCACACACAAGATCATGGTGATGCATAGCAATGAGAGGGGAGAGTGTGTCCACGTACCCTCGTAGACCGAAAGTGGAAGCGTTAGCACAACACGGTTGATGTAGTCGTACATCTTCACGATCCGACCAATCAAGTACCGAACGCACGGCACCTCCGAGTTCAGCACACGTTCAGCCCGATGACGTCCCTTGAACTCCGATCCAGCCGAGTGTTGAGGGAGAGTTTTGTCAGCACGACGGCATGGTGACGATGTTGATGTTCTACTGACGCAGGGCTTCGCCTAAGAACCGCTACAGTATTATCGAGGTGGACTATGGTGGAGGGGGGCACCGCACACGGCTAAAAGATCAACTTGATCAATTATTGTGTCTATGGGGTGCCCCCCTCCTCCGTATATAAAGGGAGGGAGGAGGAGGGGGCCGGCCAAGAGGAGGAGGCGCGCCCAAGGGGGGGGCAATCCTACTCCAAGTAGGTTTTGCCCCCCTTTCCTATTCCAACTAGGAGAAGGGGGAAGGAGGAGGTGGAGAGAAGGATGGAGAAGGGGGGCCGCGCCCCCTTCCCTTTCCCAATTCGGATTGGGGCAAAGGGGTCGTGCACCACCTCCTGCTGCCTCTCCTCTCCCACCACTTTGGGCCCATGAGGCCCAATAACCCCAGGGGGGTTCCGGTAACCCCCCGGTACTCCGGTATATATCCGATAACCCCCGGAACCATTCCGGTGTCCGAATATAGTCGTCCAATATATCAATCTTCGTGTCTCGACCATTTCGAGACTCCTCGTCATGTCCTTGATCACATCCGGGACTCCGAACAACCTTCGGTACATCAAAACTCATAATATAACCATCATCGAAACGTTAAGCGTGCGGACCCTATGGGTTTGAGAACTATGTAGACATGACCGAGACACGTTTTCGGTCAATAACCAATAGCGGAACCTGGATGCTCATATTGGCTCCCGCATATTCTACGAAGATCTTTATCTGCCAGACCGCATAACAACATACGTTGTTCCCTTTGTCATCGGTATGTTACTTGCCCGAGATTCGATCGTCGGTATCTCAATACCTAGTTCAATCTCGTTACTGGCAAGTCTCTTTACTCGTTCCATAATACATCATCCCGCAACTAACTCATTAGTTGCAATGCTTGCAAGGCTTAAGTGATGTGCATTACCGAGAGGGCCCAGAGATACCTCTCCGATAATCGGAGTGACAAATCCTAATCTCAAAATACGCCAACCCAACAAGTACCTTTGGAGACACCTGTAGAGCACCTTTATAATCACCCAGTTACGTTGTGACGTTTGGTGGCACACAAAGTGTTCCTCCGGTAAACGGGAGTTGCATAATCTCATAGTCATAGGAACATGTATAAGTCATGAAGAAAGCAATCGCAACAAACTAAACGATCAAGTGCTAAGCTAACGGAATGGGTCAAGTAAATCACATCATTCTCCTAATGATGTGATCCCATTAATCAAATGACAACTCATGTCTATGGTTAGGAAACATAACCATCTTTGATCAACGAGCTAGTCAAGTAGAGGCATACTAGTGACACTCTGTTTGTCTATGTATTCACACACGTATTATGTTTCCGGTTAATACAATTCTAGCATGAATAATAAACATTTATCATGATATAAGGAAATAAATAATAACTTTATTATTGCCTCTAGGGCATATTTCCTTCAGTCTCCCACTTGCACTAGAGTCAACAATCTAGTTCACATCGCCATGTGATTTAACATCAATAGTTCACATCGTCATGTGACCAACACCCAAAGGGTTTACTAGAGTCAATAATCTAGTTCACATCGCTATGTGATTAATACCCAAAGAGTACTAAGGTGTGATCATGTTTTGCTTGTGAGGGAAGTTTAGTCAACGGGTCTGTCACATTTAGATCCGTATGTATTTTGCAAATTTTTATGTCAACAATGCTCTGCACGGAGCTACTCTAGCTAATTGCTCCCACTTTCAATATGTATCCAGATTGAGACTTAGAGTCATCTGGATCAGTGTCAAAACTTGCATCGACGTAACCCTTTACGACGAACCTTTTGTCACCTCCATAATCGAGAAACATATCCTTATTCCACTAAGGATAATTTTGACCAATGTCCAGTGATATACTCCTAGATCACTATTGTACTCCCTTGCAAAACTCAAGGCAGGGTATACAATAGGTCTGGTACACAGCATGGCATACTTTATAGAACCTATGGCTGAGGCATAGGGAATGACTTTCATTCTCTCTCTATCTTCTGTCGTGGTCGGGTTTTGAGTCTTACTCAACTTCACACCTTGTAACACAGGCAAGAACTCCTTTTTGACTGTTCCATTTTGAACTACTTCAAAATCTTGTCAAGGTATGTACTCATTGAAAAACTTATCAAGCGTCTTGATCTATCTCAATAGATCTTGATGCTCAATATGTAAGCAGCTACACCGAGGTCTTTCTTTGAAAAAAAATCCTTTCAAACATTCCTTTATGCTTTGCAGAATAATTCTACATTATCTCCGATCAACAATATGTCATACATATACTTATTAGAAATGTTGTAGTGCTCCCACTCACTTTCTTGTAAATACAGGCTTCACCTCAAGTCTGTATAAAACTATATGCTTTGATCAACTTATCAAAATGTATATTCCAACTCCGAGATGCTTGCACCAGTCCATAGATGGATCGCTGGAGCTTGCATATTTTGTTAGTACCTTTAGGATTGACAAAACCTTCTGGTTGCATCATATACAACTCTTCTTTAATAAATCCATTAAGGAATGCAGTTTTGTTTATCCATTTGCCAGATTTCATAAAATGCGGCAATCTCTAACATGATTCAGACAGACTTAAGCATAGATATGAGTGAGAAATTCTCATCGTAGTCAACACCTTGAACTTGTCGAAAACCTTTTTGCGACAATTCTAGCTTTGTAGATAGTAACACTACTATCAGCGTCCGTCTTCCTCTTGAAGATCCATTTAATCTCAATGGCTCTCCGATCATTGGGCAAGTCAATCAAAGTCCATACTTTGTTCTCATACATGGATATCATCTCAGATTTCATGGCCTCAAGGCATTTCGCGGAATCTGGGCTCATCATCGCTTCCTCATAGTTCGTAGGCTCGTCATGGTCAAGTAACATGACCTCCAGAACAGGATTACCGTACCACTCTGGTGTGGATATCACTCTGGTTTACCTACGAGGTTTTGGTAGTAACTTGATCTGAAGTTACATGATCATCATCATTAGCTTCCTCACTAATTGGTGTAGTAGTCACAGGAACATATTTCTGTGATGAACTACTTTCCAATAAGGGAGTAGGTACAGTTACCTCATCAGGTTCTACTTTCCTCCCACTCACTTCTTTCGAGAGAAACTCCTTCTCTAGAAAGGATCCATTCTTAGCAATGAATATCTTGCCTTTGGATCTTGTGATAGAAGGTGTACCCAATATTTTCTTTTGGGTATCCTATGAAGACGCACTTCTCCGATTTGGGTTTGAGCTTATCAGGTTGAAACTTTTTCACATAAGCATTGCAGCCTCAAACTTTAAGAAACAACAGCTTAGGTTTCTTGCCAAACCATAGTTCATACGATGTCGTCTCAACGGATTTAGATGGTGCCCTATTTAACGTGAATGTAGCTGTCTCTAATGCATAATCCCAAAACGATAGTGGTAAATCGGTAAGAGACATCATAGATCGCACTATATCTAATAAAGTACGGTTACGACGTTCGGACACACCATTACACTATGGTGTTCCAGGTGGCGTGAGTAGTGAAACTATTTCACATTGTTTTAACTGAAGGCCAAACTCGTAACTCAAATATTTTACTTCTGCGATCATATCGTAGAATTTTTTATTTTTGTTACGATGATTCTTCACTTCACTCTTAAATTCTTTTAACTTTTCAAATGTTTCATACTTGTGTTTCATCAAGTAGATATACTCATATCTTCTCAAATCATCCGTGAAGATCAGAAAATAATGATACCTGCCGCGAGCCTCAATATTCATCGGACCACATACATCAGTATGTATGATTTCCAACAAATCTGTTGCTCGCTCCATTGTTCTGGAGAACGGAGTCTTAGTCATCTTGCCCATGAGGCATGGTTCGCAAGCATCAACTGATTCATAATCAAGTGATTCCAAAAGCCCATCAACATGGATTTTCTTCATGCGCTTTACACCAATATGACCTAAACGGCAGTGCCACAAATAAGTTGCACTATTATTATTAACTTTGCATCTTTTGGCTTCAATATTATGAAAATGTGTATCACCACGATCGAGATCCAAGAAACCATTTTCATTGGGTGTATGACCATTGAAGGTTTTATTCATGTAAACAGAACAATAATTATTCTCTAACTTACATGAATAACCGTATTGCAATAAACATGATCCAATCATATTTATGCTCAACGCAAACACTAAATAACATTTATTTTAGGTTTAACACTAATCCCGAAAGTATAGGGAGTGTGCGATGATGATCATATCAATCTTGGAACCATTTCCAATACACATCGTCACTTCACCCTTAACTAGTCTCTGTTCATTCTGCAACTCCAGTTTCGAGTTACTATTCTTAGCAACTGAACTAGTATCAAATACTGAGGGGTTGCTATAAACACTAGTAAAGTACACATCAATAACATGTATATCAAATATACCTATGTTCACTTTGCCATCCTTCTTATCCACCAATTACTTGGGGTAGTTCCGCTTCCAGTGACCAGTCCCTTTGCAGTAGAAGCACTCAGTTTCAGGCTTAGGTCTAGACTTGGTTTTTTTCACTTGAGCAGCAACTTGCTTGACGTTCTTCTTGAAGTTCCCCTTTCTTCCCTTTGTCCCTTTACTTGAAACTAGTGGTTTTTTTTACCATCAACACTTGATGTTTTTCTTGATTTCTACCTTCATCGATTTCAGCATCACAAAGAGCTTGGGAATCGTTTCCGTTATCCCTTGCATATTATAGTTCATCACGAAGTTCTACTAACTTGGTGATGGTGACTAGAGAATTCTGTCAATCACTATCTTATCTGGAAGATTAACTCCCACTTGATTCAAGCGATTGTAGTACCCAGACAATCTGAGCACATGCTCACTGCTTGAGCTATTCTCCTCCATCTTTTAGCTATAGAACTTGTTGAAGA
Organism: Triticum urartu; assembly: GCF_003073215.2. Classification (NCBI taxonomy): domain Eukaryota; kingdom Viridiplantae; phylum Streptophyta; class Magnoliopsida; order Poales; family Poaceae; genus Triticum; species Triticum urartu. Next base: position 432,042,480 of record NC_053024.1, on the reverse strand, counting down.
CTTCATATCTCTCAACTCGGGTATTTGCTTGAAATATTAACTTCAACTCATGAAACATCTCATATGGTCCATGACGTTCAAAACATCTTTGAAGTCCCGATTCTAAGCCGTTAAGCATGGCGCACTAAACTATCAAGTAGTCATCATATTGAGCTAGCCAAACGTTCATAACATCTACATCTGCTCCTGCAATAGGTTTGTCACCTAGCGGTGCATCAAGGACATAATTCTTCTATGCAGCAATGAGGATAAACCTCAGATCACGGAACCAATCCGCATCATTGCTACTAACATCTTTCAACTTAGTTTTCTCTAGGAACATATCAAAAATAAAACAGGGGAGCTAAACGCGAGCTATTGATCTACAACATAGATATGCTAATACTACTAGGACTAAGTTCATGATAAATTTAAGTTCAATTAATCATATTACTTAAGAACTCCCACTTAGATAGACATCCCTCTAATCCTCTAAGTGATCACGTGATCCATATCAACTAAACCATGTCCGATCATCACATGAGATGGAGTAGTTTTCAATGGTGAACATCACTATGTTGATCATATCTACTATATGATTCACGCTCGACCTTTCGGTCTCAGTGTTCCGAGGCCATATCTGCATATGCTAGGCTCGTCAAGTTTAACCTGAGTATTCTGCATGTGCAAAAACTGGCTTGCACCCGTTGTAGATGGACGTAGAGCTTATCACACCCGGTCATCACGTGGTGTCTGGGCACGACGAACTTTGGCAATGGTGCATACTCAGGGAGAACACTTTTATCTTGAAATTTAGTGAGAGATCATCTTATAAAGCTACCGTCGAACTAAGCAAAATAAGATGTATAAAATATAAACATCACATGCAATCAAAATATATGTGACATGATATGGCCATCATCATCTTATGCCTTTGATCTCCATCTCCAAAGCATCGTCATGATTTCCATCATCACCGGCATGACACCATGATCTCCATCATCTTGATCTATATCAATGTGTCGTCACATGGTCGTCTCGCCAACTATTGCTCTTGCAACTATTGCTATCGCATAGCGATAAAGTAAAGCAATTATTTGGCTCTTGCATTGTAACAACCCAAATTTTCAATTTGGAATGTTATACATTAGATCATCATGCATATCATATTTTATTTTGCTTTTGGTTTTGATCCTAGAAAATCCAAAGCAACTCAAGGACCCACGGAGAGAGTTGGGGATTTCGTTATTTACATATTTGAGTTTTCTCAAATTTTGTAAACAGGATCATTTGATTTTATTTATTTTATCATCAATTATTTCTATTACAAAAATATGAGAGAGGGAATAAAATGACTTTCCCAAAATATAGAAATGTTGAGGATTTAATAAAAAAATCAAATAAGATTTATTTTGGAGTTTTTCGGTATTTTTATTTGAATTTAGGAAAAATGCGCATTTTTCAAAATTGTATTTAGGGACCAAATAAATGTTCACTTTATCGGGCTTGATTTTAGAAACCCGGGAAAATTTATTTCAGGATTTTTGGAGTCCGTTTAGTATTTCTTTTTTTTCCGAGCGTAACTATTTAAAAAAAAAGAGCGGAACCGACTATGGGCCGTACTCGGCCAGGACTCCCCTGGCCGGGCCTTTATAAGCCGGGGCAAGCCAGCCCGAAGGCCAGCCGCCTCGAAACCCTAGGCCCAGCCGCCGCCAGCCGCCGCCGCCGCCCCGCCGCCGATCCGCCGGAGCCGCGCGTCGCCCGAGGTTCGCCGCCCTCGAAATCCATGCCGTTTTTTTTAGGAAAAAAAATTCCGTTCGACGTTTTTCTTTTTCGTCGGATTTTTCCGTGATTATTTTCTGATCGCGATTTCTGATCCGATTTTCGTTTTAGTATAACTTTTCGCTCGTTTATCGGAATCAGGCGATTCAAGTGCCTGGAGTTTCGTCTTGAAACCCTCTTTCCGAATAATCAACTTAAACAAATTTTTGCTACTGTAAAATTTGACTTAGATCCCGATTACTAGAACGAAGTTGTTTTCTTTCGCCGTTTGATTTATTTTGCTTCGTTTGATTTGATTCTTTTTGCAAACCAGGGTTCTTAAGTTGAACTTTCTGGTTAGATCTTCTATTTGAGTTTTACCTGTGCATTAGATGAGTACTTATTGTATGCTTGTTTGTTTGTCTGCGATAGAATACCTGGAGTGCGCCGCCTGTTACTTTGAATCTCTAGGTTTTGCGGATCATCAGCAAGGCAAGTAACACTTTGATCATACTTTTTTTCTACAACCCAGTTTTGTTGCATTAGATCAATCCTCACACATTGCATGATTAGGATCTAATTAAATTGTGGGATGGGAAGTAGATGAGGTAGTACCTATTACCTGTTTATTATCAAACCTTTGGGAGTTATTTTCTACGTTTGCTTATCATGCCATGCTATGCTAGTAGACGTGGATTGGGTGAGTGATATCCATGACAGATGTGAGATTGTTAATTAATGGTTTATCTAAGGTGGCAA